>NC_041388.1:537138046-537163466 GCF_002162155.2 Triticum dicoccoides
AAACAGAGACCAATCAAAACAAAGACCAATCTTTGGGTCATGACCAAAATTTTGGTAAGGTGCACTTTGGCCACAATCCAAACACACCCCAGCACCCGGCTCGTCGAGGATGCACGGGGCGTCCGGACGCGTCCGTGGAGTGGTGTCTTGCGGCCAACTGCATCCTCAGGACCTGAGACCATGTCGGGTCGTCTTGCTTTTTCAATGACATGTGTCGATCGCATGTGAGCAAAGGGCATCTCCAACGTTGCCACGACCGCAGCTGACTACCCTGGCACACCAAAAACCCTCGTCCCTCACGCCGTCACGCGGTCGTTCCTAGCCGGCACCAGCTGCCCGCATTCATGTCGTCCGTCTGTATGCCGTCGTTAAGAGGCTCGGTGCCCGAGGAACCAACTCCGACGACTTAATGACGCACCAGGACGCTTGGCCTCACCGGAATGCGCTACTTAAAGCGGCAACGCCCAGCTAACCTCCACACCATAATGCATCGTCCTCCTACCTGGCACCACATCCGCCATGACCGCAAGCGCGAACGCTCTGCGGGAGAGCTTGTCTTCGGGGATGAAGCTCGAGGTCGCTGCACAAGCGGTGGCCAGGCTGGCGGCCGACGACAGGACCACCGTCAGCCACACATCCTACTTGCCGCCGTACAATGTGCGGCACCGCCGAGGTCGGGGACTCCTCCGAGGATGAGTAGGGCATGGGATGCGGCAGGGCATGGTGTGCCAACTGGCCGGTCCGTCTCCCGTGTTCTACTTTTCCTCGCCGGAGACCGCACCTTCACTTCACGGGTCTTGAACCCCGCCCCCGTACATGGAGATCACAGATGGAGGATGTCGGTCGCCGCCATAGAATAGGTTTAGGGTCGTGTTTCTTTTATTTTTCTGTCCTATAAAAGTTCGAAATGTAATGAAAATATATCGTGTTTGCATTAATCTCGGCCGGTGTATATGAAATTTCACAATAATATAGTGAAGATCAAGATCTTGTGGGACAAAAGGATCAACGAGGGAAGGCCTTATCTGCAAATGCACATTCATGCATTTCACATCTTTCTACATCTACGGGAACCTACGAAAGGGTTAACGTAAATTGCCTCTCTCTCTCCTCCCCTGATTTTCATGGTGGTGGGCCCCTCCCTCCCCCTAATCTACAATCAACAGCTCACACATTTCACATTATGTTAATTACGTAACTGGGACTACGTAGGTGTAGCATTACTCGTCCTAAAAACCCAACTAAGCCAACCTCCCAGCATATCGCACGGGAAAAGACCCGGCTGCCGTTTTAGTCGGGATTACTGGATTACTAGTAGTAGTATCGATGGATCGCGCGAAGCAACAAGTTTTTTTTGAGGGGGCGAAGCACCTAGTTTAAAAGGAAAAAAGGCGGTACACTCACAGCACCCCTGTCGCTGTCGCATTGCACCCCACACACGTTCGGTCCTGGACACAGCTCATGCAAACGGAACGCGCTTTGGCTTGCCTCTTCACTGACACGTGGGACTGCACTTGGAGAAACCGACCATGCGCCAAACTCCCCCCGCCCACCGCGCGAAAATCCTCTCCCACCCACCCAAAAATTCCCCCCTAATCCTAGATTCAACCGCCCTTCGGCCAACTAGCCAATAATATTCCCCAAACCCCCCTCCCCCCGTCCCCCTCCACTCCATTCGCTCCGCCAAAGCCGCCCTCCCCGCCACGCGGATACATCGGCGTCACGGTTCGTCGAGGGGATGCACACGATCCTCTCGCTCCCATAGTACGCTCTTGTAGACTGCCGTCCTCTAGCCGCGCCGCCACCGCTGGCGACGTTCTTGTGGAGGCGCACGGCGGTCAGCGCCACCACCGCTGGCGATGTTCGTGTGGAGATGCACGGTGGTCAGCTTGTCCCACGGTACGCGCATTCTAGACTGAGGCCCTGTGCATGTCGGTGTAGCGCTGAATGTTAGCTGATAGACGCTGTTAATCTCACTGTTTGCCGTAGTAGTTTACAGTCAATATGCTTAAGAAGATTCCTTGCCCTGTTCTGCACTCAATCTGCTTAGCTGAGATGGCATGCCAAGGCCGATTAGTTGCTAAAATATCCTGCCATATATTTATTGTGACGTAGATTGCCATGGTCTAGTGGCCAATCTGTTAGGTGAAATAGCTCTACACCGTTTTATACTCGATCTTTATTGTTGCGATGGCCTTCGATAGTTCGGTGTGCTCGGCCTCATTGACTGTTGAAACAGCCTACCATAATTTACCACTCAAATTTGTTTGTTGAATTAGCTTTACATATATTTCGTTACTTAGATCTGCTCGTCCAAATATCTTGCCATAGCTTTAGACATTGACCTAGGTATTTTCTTCTGGACTTCATAGAAAAGCATATATGTTTTTCCTGTAATATCTAGTAGAAGAACTAATTTGTATGTCTAACAGATGGACAGGACTTGGATAACTTCTCTCGAAGATTCTCCGCTGCATATGTCGAGGGGGTTGAAAACTTCATGAACTTTATCAGAGCTGAGTATGGTGGTCCGAAATCAGATGTGCTCTGCCCATGTAGCAGTTGTATGAATTCAGTTACAAGACCCTAGTCAACTGTGCAAAATCATCTACACTTGTATAGGATGTCGGTCACATATACTAGGTGGGTTCATCATGGTGAAGCTGTGAACGTCAATGTTATTGACTACGTTGAAGCAGCAGATCACCATCTTGATCTGCCTGATGCTCAGGTGGAAGAGGAGGAGGAGGAGGTGGTGGCGGAGCTAGTGAGTTTGACCAACATTGAAACATTGCTACGAAATGCTCGTGCATTCCGTGAACTTTCACCTGCAGAAGAAAAATGGTGGGCCCGCATGTTGGAACAATGCAACATTGCTGTCACCCCAGGAAATAAGTTGTCAGTATTCACAGCTACGGTCACCTTTCTTCAGGTGAAGACATCTGAGAGGATGACCAACAAATCATTCGGTGCGATGTTGGCTGCTTTCCGCAAAGCTTTCCCAGATGCGTCTGAGCTGCCACACACCTACAGTAAAATGAAGAATTTCCTTCGTGTAGTTGGATTTGGATATGATATGATCCATGTTTGTAAGAATAATTGTGTTCTGTTCCGGAAGGATTATGCGAACTTAAGTGAATGCCCGAAATGCAAATCATCAAGATGGAAAGATGGCGATGCTGTGAAGAGGATTCCTCACAATGTTATGAGACATTTTCCAATTACACCAAGATTGCAGAGGTTGTTTCATGATGCTGAAACAAGAGAGGATGTATTATGGCATTCTAGGAACCAGGAGTACAAAGATCAGAATGTAATGAGCCATCCATCACATGGTAGTGAGTGGAAAAGCTTCACTCAGACACACGAAAAGTTTGCTACTGACCCGAGAAATATTAGACTTGGCTTAGCTTCAGATGGATTTAACCCATTTGGCCATCAGAGCGCCACATATAGCATGTGGCCAGTGCTTGTTATCCCTTACAACATGCTCCAAATGTATGCACCAAAGAATCAAACTACATGATGGCCTTGCTCATCCCAGGTCCAAAAAGTCCTGGAAAGGATTTTGATTTATTCATGGAGCCTCTTGTGAAGGAACTTCAATAGCTATGGAGGGGTGTTCTCACTCGAGACCTATATAGCAGCCCACCAGCTGATTTCTTTCTACGTGCTATTATAATTTGGTGCATCCATGATTATCCAGCTTTGGGCACTATGTCAGGGCTAACGACACATGGTTACAGTGCATGTGTTCGCTGTGACAGGAATCCGCTGTCATACGCAATACTTAGCAAGATCTGTTACATTGGACACCACCGTTTCCTTGCCAAGGACAAGCCGCATCCTAGAAAATACCGAAGACATGTGTTCAATGCAAAGCATGAAAACCATGATGCGCCAAAGAGGCTCACCGCTGATGAGTTGCAAGTGGAATTAGAGAAGGTTAGGCATATTACACTAGGAAACCATCCTGATAATGGTAGCGGGAACAGGAAGCATGGCAGGGTAGAAGAGAGATTATTGTTTACCCGCAGGTCCACTTTGTGGGACTTGGAGTATTGGAAAGATTTGGATCTGCGGCATAATCTTGATGTGATGCACATCGAGGAAAATATATGTGACAGCATTATCGACACACTTCTTAATATTAAAGGCAAGATGAAAGATACCATAAAATCTAGGATTGATTTGACACACCTGGGTATCAGACAGGATTTGCAGGTGCAAGATGAAGGTAAACCACGGGATATGGCACCAGCTGTGTACGTCTTGGACAAGATAAAAAGAAAAGAATTCTACGAGGTGCTGTCATGTGTGAGATTCCCACATGGATTTGCTTCCAACCCTGAAAGGGGAGTCAGTGCAGATGGAAACAAGGTACAAGGGTTGAAAACTCATGACTGCCACGTCCTACTTCAAAGGGTTTTACCTGTTATCCTTAGAGGATTGGGCCGCCCTGACTTATACAGAGCAGTTGCAGAGTTGGGACAATTCTTTAGGGAACTCTGCAATAGAAATATCAGGATAGATGCTTTGGAGTGTCTTAGAGACAAGATACCAACTATCCTATGTGACCTTGAGAAGATATATCCTCCAGCCTTCTTTGATGTGATGGTGCATTTGGCTGTTCATCTACCTGATGAGGCACTACTTAGAGGTCCAGTACAGTATGGCTGGATGTATCCTATTGAAAGGCGGCTAGGCACTTTCAAGGGCTATGTTAGGAACAGAGCTAGACCCGAGGGTTCCATTGCAGAGGCCTACATTGCTACAGAAGTGTTGATATTCTGCTCAAAATACATTGAAACAGCTGATTAGCTTAACAAAGAGGTGGATGAAGACAATCTCGGGCTCAATGTTTTTGATTATTCCGTTTGACTTACAGGGAAGAGTCGACAAGAGGACAAACCTAAATATTTGGACAAAATGGTTTGGTATGTGCTGAATAACTGTCCTGAGATACTACCTTATATCAAGTAAGTGCTAAGTACTGCAGCTTATACATCATAATCTACTAAACTTGCAGCACATTCTTATATATTTAGATGTTTGACGCTATCACTATGTTGTGCAGCATCTACAAAAAGGAGTTACTGCCACAAAATCCAAGAAACATTGACAAACTGGTTATAGCAGGATTTGTGAAATGGTTCAAGAGCCATGTAAGCTTTTGAATTGCACTGTCAGTTTTTTTAATATATTAAGTACATAAGATGATCAGCTTGTCTATTTTCTAACCATAGGTTAAGAAGATGCGGGAGGATGGGCATGTAGTTGATGATTCCCTTTACTCACTAGCAATGGGTCCTGATACTCAGGTAAGACATTATGAATCTTGCATTGTTGGAGATGTGCACTACAACACCCTTGCACGAGACGAAGGCAGGAAGACACAAAACAGTGCCATCATGAGCACGGATACGTATGACAAAGAGACAACTAAAATGTATGCTAACATAACAGACATTGTTCAGTTGCAGTATATCTCCAGTTTCAAGGATCATCGGTGTGTGGTTCTGTTGTGTTGTCGTTGGTATAACATGTTTTCCAGGATCGCAAAACCCAGAGCTGATGATTATTTCAAATCCATCAATGTCAAAAAGGCGGCGTACTAGACCAACGAGCCTTTTATTTTGGCAAATCAAGCAACACAGATATTTTTCTTGGAAGATACATTTGCACGTAGCGATGACTGGAGAGTATTGCAAAGGTTTGAGCAGAGGAATTCATTTAATGAAGTTGCACAACAAGATGATGCTTACACCTCTCCTGATGTACAAGATAACACAGATGTTCCTAATATCTTCGAGAACCATCACGTCAATGACGCCGACGAAAAGATTGCCTGTCGTGCTATGGACATACAAGAGTTGATCAAGAAGAAGCCAGCGTTCGAGGACGTTGAGGACGAAGAAGAAGATGACACCGTGGGGAATTACGGTTCAGACTGATACACATGGCGAAGATGTTGATGCTGCTACTGCGGATGATGATTACATTGCTTTTGTCGTATTTGCCTGTCAGAAGACGTTTTTATCTACTATGTGAAATTGTGTTTGCTATGACAACTGAAACCTGATGAACATGTTGTTTAGTATTTTCCTGTGAGAACATCACTTGTTATGTATGCTGATTTGTGTTTGGTGATTGTATGACGACTAAAACATGATGACATTGTTGTTTAGTTGTACTCAGATTTGGCTGTGAAACTTGAATCTGATGACATAGTTTGCTGTTGGACTGCAATTTGCTCGACGTCTTCGAATGAGAACAAAGCTAACCCGACAGGGCCTCTGCTAATTTATTTATTTATTACAAAAAGGGCCTCTGCTATTTATTTATTTATGAGCAAAAGGGGATACCCCCTGATTTCTGTTAATAGAAATCATTAGATGTTCACAACACTACGCCCATCCTGCTACACAGGCTTCATTGATTACTAGTTTCAGCAAAGTGCTCATGTCATAGCCACTGAATACATCACGAGTGCTACATACACTGCAAATAAAGAGACAATCATCCTACAGAGCACATCGATTTTGCCCATTATCTTCACAAGCTCTTTCATCTCCTCATTGCTGTCAAGGCCGTTCAGTAGCTGTTGCTTGGCCATGATTAGAGGAACTGCATCTTTAACCTTCTGCTCTGCATCTTCCTCTTCTGGCGTTCCTTCAGTTCCTTGTCCAACACCCCAACCTGCTGGTATTGGGATTCCTCGGCTAACCAAATAATCAGCGTAGTTGCACTCCCCCACATCAGCAACTTCCCAGAAATACAAATCACACGAATCTTCCCTTTTCTGCACGAATCAAATTGGAAGATCACCAACCAAACTATTAAAAAATCAGCAACTGAAAGCAGCAGAACAACACTTAAACATATTATTACCCCATGATTTGGGCATTTGTAGAAGACTCGGCCAGGGTTGAGAATTGTGGTTGAGACGCGACGGATGACTCTACGTGATTTGCAGCAGTGGCACCACACCAACGGCAGCGGGTTGCGATGAGCAACTGAAAGTGCAACTATCCCTAGGTGGTTTTGGTAATTCCTAACAACATATAGCTCATTGAGCTAATACTATTTCAAGACTAATATTTCAGGAAAGCTCAATGATTGTGTTGGAATTTTGCCCTATAGGCAATAATAAAATGGTTATTATTATATTTCTTTGTTCATGATAATTGTCTATTGTTCATGCTATAATTGTGTTATCCAGAAATCATAATAGACGTGTGAATACATAGACAACAACATGTCCTTAGTGAGCCTCTAGTTGACTAGCTCGTCGATCAACAGATAGTCATGGTTTCCTGACTATGGACATTGGATGTCATTGATAACGGGATCACATCATTAGGAAAATGATGTGATGGACAAGACCCAATCCTAAGCATAGCATAAAGATCGTGTAGTTCGTTTGCTAGAGCTTTTCCAATGTCAAGTATCATTTCCTTAGACCATGAGATTGTGCAACTCCCGGATACCGTAGGAGTGCTTTGGGTGTGCCAAACGTCACAAGGTAACTGGGTGACTATAAAGGCGCACTACGGGTTTCTCTGAAAGTGTCTGTTGGGTTGGCATGAATCGAGACTGGGATTTGTCACTCCGTATGACGGAGAGGTATCTCTGGGCCCACTCGGTAATGCATCATCATAATGAGCTCAATGTGACCAAGTGGTTGATCATGGGATCATGCATTACAGTACGAGTAAAGTGACTTGCCGGTAACGAGATTGAACGAGGTATTGGGATACCAACGATCGAGTCTCGGGCAAGTAACGTACCGATTGACAAAGGGAATTGTATATGGGATTGATTGAATCCTCGACATCATGGTTCATTAGATGAGATCATCGAGGAGCATGTGGGACCCAACATGGGTATCCAGATCCTGTTGTTGGTTATTGACCGGAGAGTCGTCTCGGTCATGTCTGCGTGTCTCCCGAACCCGTAGGGTCTACACACTTAAGGTTCGGTGACGCTAGGGTTGTAGAGATATTAGTATGCAGTAACCCGAAAGTTGTTCGGAGTCCCGGATGAGATCCCGGACGTCACGAGGAGTTCCGGAATGGTCCGGAGGTAAAGATTTATATATAGGAAGTCAAGTTTCGGCCATCGGGAAAGTTCTGGGGGTAATCGGTATTGTACCGGGACCACCGGAAGGGTCCCGGGGGTCCACCGGGTGGAGCCACCTATCCCGGAGGGCCCCATGGGCTGAAGTGGGAGGGGAGCCAGCCCCTGGTGGGCTGGTGCACCCCCCCCCCTTGGGCCTCCCCCTGCGCCTAGGGTTGGAAACCCTATGGGTGGGGGGCGCCCCACTTGGCTTGGGGGCAAGCCACCCCCCTTGGCCGCCCCCCCCTCCTTGGAGATTGGATCTCCTAGGGCCGGCGCCCCCCCAGGGGGCCTATATATAGTGGGGGGAGGGAGGGCAGCTGCACCCTAGCCCCTGGCGCCTCCCTCTCCCTCCCGTAACACCTCTCCCTCTCGCTGAGCTTGGCGAAGCCCTGCCGAGATCCCCGCTGCATCCACCACCACGCCGTCGTGCTGCTGGATCTCCATCAACCTCTGCTTCCCCTTTGCTGGATCAAGAAGGAGGAGACGTCTTCCCAACCGTACGTGTGTTGAACGCGGAAGTGCCGTCCGTTCGGCACTCGGTCATCGGTGATTTGCATCACGACGAGTACGAGTCCATCAACCCCGTTCTCTTGAATGCTTCCGCTCGCGATCTACAAGGGTATGTAGATGCACTCCTATCCCTCTCATTGCTAGAATACTCCATAGATTGATCTTGGTGATGCATAGAAAATTTTAAATTCTGCTACGATCCCCAACAGATTGGCATGGCATGGATGAGAAAAGTGGACCCCTCAAAATGCTAAGGACAAAAGGATTGGCTCAAGCTCAAAAGTTCAAGACTCTACATTTTCTATTTTAGTGATCCAAGATCACATTGAGTCTATAGGAAAAGCCAATACTATCAAGGAGGGATGAGATGTTGCTTAATGAGGCTCTTGCTCAAAATGCTTAGTGATATGCTCCAAAGCCCTCAACTACTTTCTCACATCCACATATGACCCAAAACAAAAATCAAACTCGGCCCCACCGATTCTTTCTATCCGGCGCCACTGAGTTCAGATGTCATAGCCACTGCCACAAACCCTAGGCAAATCGGTCTCACCGATAGGGATCTGGTCTCACCGAGATGGGATTGTAATCTCTTTGTTTCCCTTCGTAACATTTCGGTCCCACCGAGATGAGCGATCAGTCCCACCGAGATTGCAATGTAAACTCTCTGTTTCCCTTTTGTAACATTTCGGTCTCACCAAAATGAGCAAATCGGTCCCACCGAGTTTAACTGACCAACTCTCTAGTTAGCTTATTACCAAAACCGGTCTCACCGAGTTTGTGTAATTGGTCTCACCGAGATTACGTTATGCCCTAACCCTAACCATATCGGTTCTACCGAGTTGCATGTCGGTCCCACTGAAAATCCTAACGGTCACTAGATTTGCTGAATCGATCCGACCGAGTTTACCAATTCGGTCCCACCGAGTTTGACAAGTTGTGTGTAACGGTTAGATTTTGTGTGGAGGCTATAAATACCTCTCCACCTCCTCTTCATTCGTAAAGAGAGCCATCAGAACGAACCTACACTTCCAACCTACATTTTCTGAGAGAGAACCACCTACACTTGTGTTGAGACCAAGATATTCCATTCCTACCATATGAATCTGGATCCCTAGCCTTCCCAAAGTTACTTTCCACTCAAATCTTCTTTCCACCAAGTCCAAATCCTGTGAGAGAGAGTTGAGTGTTGGGGAGACTATCATTTGAAGCACAAGAGCAAGGAGTTCATAATCAACACACCATTTGTTACTTCTTGGAGAGTGGTGTCTCCTAGATTGGCTAGGTGTCACTTGGGAGCCTCCGACAAGATTGTGGAGTTGAACAGAGGAGTTTGTAAGGGCAAGGAGATCGCCTACTTCGTGAAGATCTACCGCTAGTGAGGCAAGTCCTTCGTGGGCGACGGCCATGGTGGGATAGACAAGGTTGCTTCTTCGTGGACCCATCGCGGGTGGAGCCCTCTGTGGACTCATGCAACCGTTACCCTTCGTGGGTTGAAGTCTCCATCAACGTGGATGTACGATAGCACCACCTATCGGAACCACGACAAAAACATATGTGTCTCCAATTGCGTTTGAATCCTCCAAACCCTTCCCTTTACATTCTTGCAAGTTGGATGCTTTACTTTCCGCTGCTCATATACTCTTTGCATGCTTGCTTGAATTGTGTTAAGATTGCTTGACTTGTTCTAAGTTGCTAAAATCTGCCAAGAACTAAAATTGGGAAAAGGATAGGTTTTTAATTGGTCAAGTAGTCTAATCACCCCCCTCTAGACATACTTTCGATCCTACAAGTGGTATCAGAGCTTTGGTCTCCATTTGCTTTGATTTCCATAGCTTTTGGTGGTCATAGCCTTGGTTTCACAACCTAGGAGAGTATGGCGTCTAGCAAGGGAAATTACCACTGTAGAGGTCCTTACTTTGATGGTACTAATTTTGCTAGTTGGAAGCATAAGATGAAAATGCATATTGTTGGACATAACCCCGCCGTTTGGGCTATTGTGTGTATTGGCTTGCAAGGTGAATTCTTTGATGGGAGAGAACCGAACCGTGAAGCTACCGCGGAAGAGTTGAAGATGCTGCAATACAATGCTCAAGCTTGTGATATCCTCTTCAATAGATTGTGCCCCGAAGAATTCAACAAAATCAGCCGTCTTGAGAATGCAAAGGAAATTTGGGATACTTTGATTGATATGCACAAAGGTACCAACTCCGTCATGAAATCCAAATTGGATGTGCTTCAAAGTCAGCTTGACAAGTTCAAAATGAAGGATGGTGAAGGTGTCGCTGAAATGTACTCTAGGCTTGCTCTCATCACAAATGAGATTGCCGGCTTAAGAAGTGAAGAGATGACGAACAAATTCATCATCAAGAAGATCCTAAGAGCCTTGGATGGAAAATATGATACCGTATGCACATTGAGCCAAATGATGCCCAATTACAAAGATCTCAAGCCAACGGAAGTCATTGGAAGAATTGTTGCTCATGAGATGTCACTCAAGGATAAGGAGGAGCTCCATAACCAGTCAAGTGGTGCTTACAAAGCCTCATGTGAAGCTCCCACATCATCAAGTGAGAAACAAACCTTCAATGAAGAATTGAGCCTAATGGTGAAGAACTTCAACAAGTTGTACAAGAGTAGAAGCAAAGAGAGAAGCTCCAAGTCAAGGTCCTACAATGGCAAAAGATCTTCTAGTCGAGAGCGTAATTGCTACAATTGTGGAAGACCCGGATACTACTCCAATGAGTGTAAGGCCCCCTACAAAATAAGAGAAGATTATCCCAAATGAAGGAGTAGAAGATAAGAATCACCATCAAAGGAGAGAAGGAGTAGGGATGATCGTTATGAACGAAGACCCTCTCGGAGAAGCAAGGATTCGAAAAGGAAGGACAAGTCATCAAGGAGCTACACAAAACGAAGACATCAAGCTCATGTTGGTGAATGGGTATCCGGCTCCGACTCCGACAATCACTCTGAGAGAAGCTATCACTCCGACTCTGAATATACTCAAGATGAAGGTGTTGCCGGTCTAGCACTTGTATCAACCAACTCCTACGACATATTTGATTCACCAAATGAAGGAATTGGAAGATGCTTCATGGCTAAAGGCCCAAAGGTACCACACCCCGAGCATGTTGATTTCAATAGTGATGAAGATGACTTGTTAGGTGATGATGATTTACTTGTTGACAACTCTAGTGATGGATACTATGATGAAACGTCAATTAATCATGTTAATCAAGATGAAACAAATGACAATGATAAGGAGAAGATTGAGTCTCTAACTAAAGAACTAAACACTCTTAAGTTAGCTCACGAAACTATCTTAGGAGATCATCGAGAACTTTTAAGGACTCGTGAGAAATTACGTTTTGAGAAGCTCAATCTTGAGCAAGAGCATGAGTTCTTAAAGGCAATCAATGATGATCTTCGCAAGAAAAGTTCTTCTTACATTGCCAAGTGTTTACTCTTATCTACTTACATGCCTCAAGTCAAGTCTAGTAACAAGAACAAGAAGGATTCTTCCTCTAGTAGTAACAATAATCATGCTAAATCCAATGTTGTTGCTTATAGTAGTTCTCTTGATTCCATTAATGATTCTCTTAGCCAAGTTACACTTGAGCAAGAAAATAGCTTATTGAAGGGAATTATAGAGAAGGGTGTTTACAAGAGCCTTGCCGGGAGTAAGCAACTCGAGGAAATTGTACGCAAGCAAGGAAGGCACCGGAAGAACCAAGGTGTTGGTTATGAATGAAAGTTCAATGCCAATGGAGTTGAGTGGGAAGAAGATCAATACCCCAAGACAAAGTTTGTTCCTTAACAAGAGAAGTATGATCCTACTTCTTTCAAAGGGACACAAGCCCAAGATGATCTTCCACCCCAAGACCACAAGCAAAAAGGCAAGGTTAAGCTTCAAGAGGAAATTGCCGCATTTGAAGAAGCACCTAAGGCCTTGGTCAAGTGTGTTCCCAAGACTACATCAAGTTCTACTTCATCAAGTACAACTACAACTCCGAGGATTCCCATCAAGATGGTGTGGATCCAAAAGAAGAAGAACTAGAGAGTTCTTGAGGGTGACTCCGCCAACATACTTCACTCTTATCATTTTGGCAAGAACAAGTGCAATCAACTTCCACATCTTGCACTAGTTCAAGGAGTCACAAACCCTCTTGTTGGTAAGACAAGGGACAAGCTAACCAAATGCTTTCATAGACATCATCTTGTGTATGCATCACTCTATGTCTATGGATATTCCTTGTTTGTTCCTTGTGGGACTAACTTGTGTAGGTATTGAAAGTGCAACTCACTCCAAAGGATTGCTCCAAATGATCTACATCAACATTGAGCATCCACATCTTCAACACCTACATGAAGTCATCATCGACAAAACCCAAGGTTAGTTCATCCCTCTTAGGGGGGATCTCACATCTAGGGGGAGCTTTACTATAAGAATTGAGCTAAAGCAACTCTAATAACAAAATCCACGGCTTGGAAGGAAATGCTGAAGAGGAAACGAATGGCTCCCCAACGGTCCTCCCGTCCTCCTGCTAGCTCCTACGCCGCTGCCGTCGTCAACGGTCCGACCCGCAGCCGATCCTCTCAACCACGGCCTCACCCACTGGGCTTTCGCTCCGAATCCCAACGGCCAGATAACGCCCTTGCGACGGCTGCGGCCCCCCGTTCGTCTGCTTCGTCCGTGGCGCCGCTCCCGGGCCGCTCTCGTCCCGCTACGGTGGACCTTGAGCCAGATGGCGACGGATGGGTCGTGGTGCGGAATCGCCGTCACCGGCACCGTTATGAAGATGCTCCTACCGTCAAGCGCCCAGATGCATCCAAGCCTCGGATTCCCCGGTGGCTGGAAGGCCTCTTCTTTAAATGTCTGGAGGCTGGACACTTTAAGGCGGAGTGCTCCAGTGATATTCGCTGCCACCGCTGCTGGGTCTCGGGACACGTTGCTCACTCCTTCTCCTCCCACCCTTCGCAGCGCACTGCCAGATCTCGCCGGGCTCCGCCGAATCCCCGTGAGCATCCCAGATCGCCGACGGCGGGATCTTCCGCGCCGCCTCCGCCGCCCCCTTCTGGCTCCATGGCGCACTACCCCCCTCTGGCTCGTGAGCGCTTCCCTGGAGAGGCGTATACTCATGGGGATCCCAATCTGAGGCCGGCTCGCGGTGGCGGCATCATTTCTCGCTCCGCGGGCATGGATGCGCTCGAGGCGGACTTCCGCAACCGCGCGTTGCTGGCCTCGGTGCAAGGTCGGCGGCCGGCAGTGTCGCCGGAAGCGCTGGTGCAAGCCCTGGGGCGCGAGTGCGGGGTCGAGAGGAGGTTCATCCGGGTGGAGGTGACACACCTAGTAGATTTTTTCATCTGTTTTGCGTCTACGAAGGATTGCGACCGGGTCTTCAGCCAGACCGGACGGATCTGGTGTGCGGGTGCGCCAATTGCGTTCCAGCGCTGGCATCGGTGCGCCCAAGCATCTAGTGGTAAGCTCGAGTTCTTCTGCAAGCTGGGAATAGAGGGACTGCCAGCGAGTGGCTGGGAGTGGGAGACGCTGAGCCAGCTCATCAACAAGCTCCAAGGCCAACTGGTGGAGGTGCTACCGCAAGAGGATCGCTGGCAGGTTGATGTCACTGCTTGGATGCGCAATCCATCTAGCATTCCGAAGGTGTATGACCTGGAGATTCCTGAGCCGGTGGGTTTGCCCAATGTGGTGGACGAGGACTGGCCTTTTGCGCCTTCGCCGCCGGCGCCGCCAACTGAGCATCGCACCCTGATTCATCCGCTTACCATTCATGTGTTGGATGTGGTGGACCGTACGGTGCCGTTCATGGCGCTTCGCCCGAACTACGAGCCGGAGGATGATGAAGACCTCACAAGGAGGCATGATTACTCTCGAAGCTGCTTCAGAGGGCGGATCGACGGCGAGGGTCGGGGCAACGCCATTCGCTCGGGTGGTCACCCCTTTGGTGGATCGGGTGGCCTCGGCATAGCTGGGGATTGGGGCAGCCGGCGGGTGAATGGCCTCCTCACTCCAGCTGGAGGCATGGAGCTTGGCTCCCCAGTGCGGGCGAGCCCCTCCATGGGGTCGAGCCTGGTCAGGCCCGCGGCCCGCGCTCCTCTGGGTCTTCTTCGGCGGCTTCCACAGCGGTCGGCTCAGCGGCGTGGGTGGACACCCCTTGCGAACGCTCTTTGGCTGCGTCCACGACGGTGGGATCTGCGGCGCTGGGGCGAACGCCTGATCATGGGTTCGGCTATGGGAGGTGCGGCCCATCCCCTCGGCGTCTCTCGTTCGGTCCAGCGGAGAGCGAGGGGGATGGAAGGCCAGGAGACAATCAGGCTTCGAAGCAAGCAGTTCCGTTGGGCTTGGGTGCTGCTTTGCCGCCACTCAAGATGCCGGACTTGCAGGTGGAGTGGTCTGGAGTGCAGGAGAGCGCAGTGAGCACGCCTTTCGTTGTCCCTCTGATGCCGCACCAGCTCCTTCCGCCGTTGTCCGCGTCTGCGGGAGGTGCGGGGGTGGCTGGACCCCTGTCGGCGCAGGATACGCTGCTGGCAGGGCTCGGGGCTTCACCCAGGCCGTCTATCCTGGGGCAACGACCGGCGGCTTCGGCTCCAGTCTGGCGCAAGAAGACCCTGCCGCCCGGCTTCACCCCACGCAGGAGTGAGCGGCTACACAAGATGAATGGGGGGACTCACATGGGGCCGGTCGAGAGGGCGCAAAATGTTCTGCTTCGTGGCCTCGACGTGATCACGGCTGAAGAGCGCGTGTCTCCGGAGGCCATGGATGCCTATCTGAAGCTTTTCCAAGCGCCACTAGCTCCACATCATATCAAGGCGGAGGCTGCTCTTTTTGATCCAGACGACAACGCCTTTGACGAACCGGCGCATGATGGTTTTGCTGTCTTCAATTTGCCAGAGAGTGTTGAGCCGTGCGGAGCATAGAGCTCATGTAATCGCTGGGGGTGTGCTTTTTACTGTTAGTGATGACAGTCAGACTGCTTGTGTGGAATGTTAGGGGGCTGAATAATCCGGCCAGGCGCAATTCTATCCGCTTATTTATGCAATCTTGTGATGTGTCCATGGTTTGCTTCCAAGAATCTAAGCTAAATGCTCCGGATACTTCGATGGTTAATCAGACTCTCGGCCCAGAGTTTGATGGGTTTGAGGCTTTGCTAGCGTATGGCACCAGAGGAGGAATTCTGTTAGCCTGGAGATCAGATCGTCTTCGGATCACAAATGTCCAGAAGCTGGAGTTCTCTATTTCAGCTACTGTGACCTCCCTGGCGGATGGCAAAACCTGGCTGGTCACATCGGTCTATGGACCGCAGGAGGATGGAGAGAAGGTGCGGTTCCTGGAGGAGATTGAGCAACACAGTGGGCAGGTGCAGCTCCCATGGATTCTAAATGGAGATTTCAACATAGTCACGCGTGAGGATGAGCGCAGTACAGGGAGAGCTAACAGAAGGTTGATGAATAAGTTCAGACACACAATCAACAAGCTGGGCCTGCATGACATGCCTCTGGTGGGTAGAAAGTTTACTTGGTGTAATGGGCAGGAAAGAACCATTATGGCCAAATTGGACAGAGTTTTGTTCAACAATGAATGGGAAGACTTATTTCCAATCAGCGACCTACTGCCGTTGAGTTCAAATGTTTCTAATCGCTGTCCAATGCTCCTATCCTGCTCCTCGGGCAGAACGAGGGCTTTCAGGTTTAGGTTTGAAAATTTTTGGTGCAAATTACCGGGTTTCCAGGAGGTAGTTAAAGAGGCTTGGGAGGAGGAGGTAGCCAGTACAAATCCGATGCATGTCCTTAGTACTAAACTCCAGCGCACTGCTAAGGCACTACGAAGCTGGGGACAGAGGAAGCATAGTGCCATGAATTTGCAGTTTCAGATAGCTAATGAGATCATTCTCCGACTGGACACAGCGCAAGAGACAAGAGCGTTATCGTCTGAGGAGAGAAAACTCAAGGGCTTTTTGAAAGGTAAATGCCTGGCCTTGGCATCCTTGGAGAGAGTTAGGCTAAGGCAAAGGGCAAAACTCAGGGATCTGAAGGAAGGAGATGCAAACTCGAAATACTTTCATCTCAAAGCAAACGGGCGCAGAAGGAAACATCTTATCCCTTGCCTGCTATCTGGAGAGCGCTTGGCTACCTCCATGGAAGAAAAATTAAGCCTGGCTCATGAGTTCTTTAAGGATTCGATCGGGGTCCCAACGGCGAGACACAAAGTTATTGACTTGGAGAAGTTGGGCCTTGGCAAGATATCTGAGGTCTCGTCTAGGGAGCTGGAGGCTCCTTTCTCCAGAGAGGAGATAAAGAATGTGCTGGATGAAATGCCGTCTGACAGGGCACCTGGGCCCGATGGTTTCTCCGGGCTTTTCTACAAGACTTGTTGGGAGATCATCGCGGATGACTTTATGGCAGCCATGGATGCCCTCCACCAGGGTCACTTTTCCTCCTTCAGTGGGTTGAACACGTCAATCATCACGCTTTTGCCAAAAAAGGAGGGATCGATGCAGCTAACAGATTTTAGGCCTATAAACCTTATTCATGGTGTGGCCAAGATTTTTGTGAAGGTGTTGGCAACCCGCTTGGCCTTGCTGCTCCCAAGTATTGTATCCAGAGCTCAGAGTGCCTTTGTCACTAAGATATCTATTCATGAGAATTTCAAATTTGTCCGGAATGAGGCCAGAGCTCGGCACCAAAAGAAACAACCGTCCGTGCTCATGAAAATAGATATTTCAAAGGCCTTTGATTCCTTGTCCTGGGAATTCCTCTTGGAGATCCTGAAGATCAGAGGTTTTGGAAATAAATGGTGCTCCTGGATTTGCAGGCTTCTGAGCACAGCCTCATCGTCGGTTCTCATCAATGGGGAGACCAGCACACAGTTCGCTCTGGGGAAGGGAGTTAGGCAAGGTGATCCCATATCGCCGGCTCTTTTTATCTTGGCCATCGACGCGCTGCAAGCCATGCTTAGTTGGGCGGCAAGCCAAAATCTGCTGGTTAAGCTTGGTGTGGATGCGAAAACCCCTAGGGCCTCTATCTTTGTGGATGATGCGATTATCTTTTTCGCTCCAGTTGCATCTGATCTTCAGGTCATTTCTGCAATCCTGGAACTGTTTGGAGAGGCCTCCGGGCTGAGAATTAACTTTGAGAAAAGCTCCGTCACGGGTATCCGGTGTGGGGAAGAATAGGCCAGGGAGGTTGCGGCTTTCTTTAACTGTCGGCACATTCAGTTCCCCCTGAAGTACCTCGGTCTTCCGCTCTCAATTTTCAAACTGAGGAGACAAGATATTCTGCCCCTGATTGACAAGTTCTCCAACAAGTTGAAAGGGTGGAAACCCAAACTGTTGGCGCCAGCAGGCAGAGTGACACTGACGGGCTCGGTTTTGTTGGCTCTTCCGACGCATTTCTTGGCTGTTATCCCTTTACTGGCGTGGGATCTAAAGATTATAGACAGAAGATGTAGAGCTTTTGTGTGGAGAGGCGAGGAGGAAACCAATGGAGGCCATCGCCTGGTTCCTTGGGCCCGGGTTTGCAGACCCAAGGAATGGGGCGGCCTCGGTCTTTTGAACCTGAAAGATTTTGGGATTGCGCTCTGGTGTCGATGGCAGTGGCTAAGATGGGATGCGGAAGAATGCCCGTGGCAGTTATTTCCGGATCAGCAAGACAAGGATGCCTCTGCTATCCTTGCAGGTCGAGTGACTCAGGGGAGAGGTGACACTGCCAGATTTTGGACTGACAACTGGACACCAGAAGGGCGTAGCATTGCCTCGTTGGCA
Source organism: Triticum dicoccoides (assembly GCF_002162155.2). Classification (NCBI taxonomy): domain Eukaryota; kingdom Viridiplantae; phylum Streptophyta; class Magnoliopsida; order Poales; family Poaceae; genus Triticum; species Triticum dicoccoides. Next base: position 537,156,460 of record NC_041388.1, read on the forward strand.
CCAGCCTTGTATTCATTTGTGAAAGATTCCAAACTGTCGGTCCGTGATGCGCTGCACAATCGAAGATGGCTTAAGGACATCCAAGGTGGCTTGACAGTCCAAGCCTTGGTGCAGTACTTATGGGTCTGGGACATGGCACGGGCTACTGTACTCGATTCGGAGGCTCAGGATCGACTTGAGTGGAGGATGACAGAACACCACCAATTCATAGTCAGCAGTGCTTATAAGATGTTCTTCATGGCTGGAATCAGGTTTGCTTGTTACAAACCCCTGTGGAAATCCAAAGCGCCCCCACGTTGCAAGTTCTTCATGTGGCTTGTCATACATAAGAAGTGCCTTACGGCAGACAATCTTCAGAAAAGAGGTTGGCCGTCCAATCGGGATTGCACGCTTTGTTCTCTGGAGCCAAAGAGCTGCTCCCACCTTTTTATTCACTGTAGATTTACCCAGCAGCTTTGGAAACTCTTCAAACAATGGTCTACGGTGGATTTCCCCATCCCGGACAGCAGCTTTGACAGCACGGAAGACTGGTGGCTGGCGGCAAGGAGGACAATTCCCAAGCAAGCGCGACGGAACTTTGACACTATTGTCATTCTCATCCATTGGAGGATCTGGAAGGAGCGGAATGCGAGAATTTTTCAGCATACTGCTTGTAATATGGAGAGGGTCCTAGATCTTATCAGAGAAGACATTGGAATGCGGAGATCAGCCGGATGTGTGACTGATTTAGTTACTTTGCATGCGCTCTCTCCGGCGCTTGTATCCTTTGCTCATCTGCCGGCAGGCCCAGATCTCCTGGACTGCTTGTGGTGTTGTATGGTTGTCGTTGTACTGTTTTTCTCCTTCTAATAAAGATCGGCCTTTGGCCCTTCGACGATAAAGCAACTCTAATGGTGTGAACACAACAACGCTTTATGTAGAAGTGGTAACCCCACTTGTGCTTAAACACTAGTGCAGAACCAGGCAATAACACCGGTTCGTAAGGCCCTTTAGTGCCGGTTCGGTAACCGGCACTAAAGTGTGGGCACTAAAGGCCCCCCCTTTAGTACCGGTTCAGCATGAACCGGTGCTAAAGGGCAACCACGTGGCACGAGCCAGCTCCGGGGGCAGGGAGCCCTTTAGTACCAGTTGGTGAAACCAACCGGTATTAAAAGGTTGGGGGGTTGGGTTTATGATTTCTTTTTCATTTAATTTTGTGTTTTCCATTTAATTCTTTTTCGTTTGCTGGTATTTTATGATCCTACATATTGTACACGTTATGCATATATATAAATAGAATTTCTAGTAGAACCGGTCATATATATATATATATATATATCATCGAATGTCTCACAACCACTATTAATTCACACATGTATACAATTAGCTAGCTATATATACACAATGTCTCCTAATTGGTGCCTTCGGAGCCAATGGCATTAGCCTAATTGGTGCCTTCGAAGCACGATGACAATTGGAAGTGGTTCATGGGGGCGGTAGCGGGTAAAAGTATTCTACGTTGGGATCTATGACCTGGTCGAGCAAAAATCCCGCTATTTCCTCTTGAATTGCTTCTATGCGCTCCTCTGGTAGGAGCTGCTCCCGCACCTCTCTGAACTTTTAAGAAGGAGATCAATATGCATGTGTATTAGTTGTGTGACTAGATATATCGATAATGGTGTAAAAATTGTGAATAGTGTTCTGACAAACGTACCCAGACCTGTCTTTGAGATCTGCTCCTTTCGGACGTCATCATGCAAATGTTCTCGCAAACATAGTATGCACACAGATCATTCCCCGGCGCCTGCTTCAGGGCCTTTACGAGAATGGAATTTGATCAGATAATAATTAATCAAGGGCCATTTGCATTTCTGCCCCTAACTCGAACCACCTACTCAGATTTGCCCCTAATTTCAAAGCATGCTCAAATTTTCCCCTCCGCCGTTAAGTCACTACTCAGAAATGCCCTTCCGTCCAGTCAAAGGCCTTTGACCGTCAGAGGACCATGTGTACTGTAGCAGACGGAAAGTGCTACAGTATTGGACGGAAAGTGCTACAGTACTGTACGGAAGGGCATTTTTGAGTAGTGACTTAACGGCGGAGGGGCAAATTTGAGCATGCTTCAAAACTAGGGGAAAATATGAGTAGTGGGTTCGAGTTAGGGGCACAGATGTAAATGTCCCATTAATCAAGCATGGTAATTAAAGAGATGGCAGCTAGCTAGTACTACTTAATTACTTACCTTGAGTCGATACCATTTCAGATTTCGTTTCCATTGGCCTGGAGTGACGCTGATGAACTTTGCCCAAGCCCTGCCCGCCGACAAAGAAAGTGAATAAATGGGTTATTAAACAGTTGTTATCAGGAAATGACGAACTAATTAAATAGGCCGAGATATAGTTAACAATGATTGAAATTACCTGTTGACTATCCCCTTCACGATGGTGTAGTCACTTGCTTTCTTAAGTAGTGAGTCTAGTACTTCAACTGTTCCTTCATCAACTTTAATGATTAACAAGATCTAGTGAAATCTGCATGCACACACGTTTGCATGTCTTAATTAAGAGGGCATATGTAAGCAAAAACATGTAGCTAGCTAGTAGGCAAAAACAGAGAATTTGTAGTATAAGACAGTGTGACTCACTGGAAGTTGTAAGGAAGTAGTATATCTTCATTGGTATTGAGGCACTTCAAGAACTCTAGCATGCTTTCCTCTACACTTTTTTTCATAATATGCATCTAAGTTCCATGTGTATTCATTAATGATATTTGGGTCAATGAAACCAATGCCATAGCGTCCACCTTTTTTCATTTCATACATATTTATCCTGCATAATACCACAGAAAAAATATAGTGAGGATAATTACAGGTAATGATTGATCAAAAGGATAACTACAGCTAGCTTGAGACTTAAATTACAGAAAGAAATCACTTATAGACAATAGCAACTGACGATAGATTTGTCGAGTGCGTCTTGATTGTATAACTGAAATAGTTCTGAATACTCAACGGACACAGCTTTCTCATGGTAGTAATGATCCTTCTTGACATTCACCATGAGGGACTCTCGATTGGAAATCTTGGTAATGTTCATGTACCATTGATGCAATTCATACATTCTCGTTGGTAGCTTCTTGACATCGTCTGGCTCGACCAAAGGTTGGCCCCGGACATATTTCCGTTTTATTTCCTCCTCTCTAAGAGGAGACATGGGCTCGATCTCAAGGAGTTGTCCAACAGTGATCTTGAGGATTTCAGCCTGCCTTATATGCTCCTCGGTTATTACCACATCGCGCAGCTGGGGAACGTTAACGGTTTGCCCACAATAATATTGGGCGCGTGTACTCTTATGTATTGTTGGCACAACAAGCGGGGGGATTGATTGCGCCGCCTGTTCTCCCAGCTGAGGAACGGTTTTACCGCATTTTTTGCCAGCTGATTTGCTCGAGCTCGAGCTCGCCTCTTTCTGTAGACGTGCTCGATTTAACTTCCTGAGGTGGCGCTCATAGTCTGTGTCAACGGGCTTGGGAGCTGGTGGTCTAGCCATACGAATGAAGTGGCCAATCTTTTCCTCGGGCACTTTCTCCCTTGGCGGCAGTGGCAGTTTCGGTGCAAAATGGGCTTCCACCTCGGCCTTCGATATGGCTGTGTTTTCTTCCTCGGACTTGTCATAAGGCCTCTGCGGAAGAGGCACGAGGCTGCTTGGACCATATTGAAATCGCTTGCCTCCGCCTGTACCTCTCGTACTACCTCGACTTGTACCGCTACGCACCATAGCTGCGGCGGCTCTCTTCGGTGATTGCTGAGGCGGCGGAGACGGCTGACATGGCTGAGTTGGACGAGGAGGAGTGGCCTGAAGCTGTGCCGGACTTGGAGGAGGAGTGGCCTAAAGTTGTGCCGGACATGAAGGAGGAGTGGACGTCTGACGTTGTGTCGAACTTGGAGGAGGAGTGGCCTGACACTTTTCCGGACTTGGAGGAGGAGGAGTGGCATCACACGTTGGTGGACTTGGAGGAGCGGGAGTCTGCTGACTCGGTGGCGGACTTCGACGAGGAGTCGGGTGACGCGGTGTCGGTGGCCTTTGAAAGACGATGCAATCCTTTCTCCATAGGATGATACGATGTATGGCCTCTCCCAATGTGTGCTCGTCGTCACCTCCAGGAATGTCAAGCTATAGCCCTGAATATGGGTCCACCACCTCATCAACCAAGACACGAGCATAGCCCGCTGGAATCGAGTTGCAATGGAAGGTTGCCTCGGGGGGATTTGTAAAATCAACGGCGTCCGCCACCTTCATGGATATGTTCTTCATTTTGAAGTGTAGCTTGCAGTTAGTGTTCTCCATGATGTCATCCACGGGGTATCTATCCAGCATAGCGTCGCCCGGGGCGGAACCCATGCTGCTTCTCGGCATGGATGGGGCGGTGCTATCCAATGCTGGATCATCCGCTAGCTGCTGCAGCTGCTGAGACCCCCTTTGCTGGCAAATTGAGTCGATCTGCTCCTGCTACCGCTGGAATTTGACTTCCAAGTCCGTGTGCACTGATTCTAGGCCTTGAATGCGTTCATAGTCCAGCTTCCTCTGCTCCTCCTCCATCTTTCTCTTCTTCTCCTCTGCAATCTTCTTTCTCGCACGGGTTCTGTAGTCGGTGTTCCAGTCCGAAAACCCCTCATACCATGGAATAGCTCCCTTGCCTCGTGTTCTTCCCAGGTGTTCAGGATTTCCCACGGCACGCGTAAGCTCGTCGTTCTCTCTGTTGGGCTGGAACACTCCCGATCGAGCCTCTTCTATTGCAACAAGTAGCTTATCGTCGGCTCCGTTCAGACATGCCTTCGTCGAAACTTTGCCTATCTTCGGGTCCAACTCCCCCCCATGCGCATAGAACCAAGTCCTGCACCTGGGGGGGGCAGCTCCTAGTAACCGGAGTGATACCTGCATCCTCCATCTCTTTCTCAGACTTATCCCACTTAGGCATTGCCACCGCGTAGCCACCTGGCCCCAGCTTATGGAACTTATCCTTTTTTTTGGCATTCTTCTTGTTTATTCTCGACCGTTCCTTAGCTAATTCCGAATCCTTGAATTTCACAAAATCGTCCCAATGAGCACTTTGCTTCTCTAGTGTTCCCTCAAATACTGGAGTCTTCCTTCCTCCCTTGATGTACTTGCCCCATACATGATTCTTGTGGTTGTTGAATGCAACTGCCATCTTCCTAAGAGCAGCGTCCTTGACTTTCTCCACATCTGCATCTGTGAAATGATCTGGTAGGGTGAAATGTTCCATGAGAGTTTCCCAAAGCAGACCTTTTTGTCTGTCATCGACAAAAGTAACATCTGGACGTGGCTTTGCTGGCTCTCTCCATGCTTGAAGGGAGATCAGGAGTTGGTCCTTCACAAGAACTCCGCACTGACGAATGAACTTGTCCGCAATCTTCTTAGGCGCTAATGGTTCGCCATTAGGTTTGATGGCCTCGATATTGTACTTTACGCCCTCCTTCAACTTTTTGTTCGGGCCTCGTTTCCTGTTGCCTGAAGATTTGCTCGATACGGATGGCTGAAAGAAGAAAGATCAATTCGTTAATATATCTTCAAGTCATTTAAAACATGTGATGATCACCAGATGCCTGCTTATATAAATATATATACCTCGCCGGTCTTTGTTGTTTCAAGATCAACATTTTCTTCATCATCATCATAATCATAGTTCATGACTTCATCAATTCGGTCGTCGCGATGGAATATCATATCACCCTCCCCGGTGTTGTTTAGAAATTCGGAGTCATCATAATCTTCTTCATTATGATCATCATCTGGCCTGCGAGGATGGCGTATGATATCGAACAGGGTCTCTTCTCCCTCTCTGCCGGTATTGTCCGCCATAGCTTTTATTTAACTAATCCAAAAGAAATATAAAACAATTTAGTATTCAAATAACAATGCATGGATGCAATCAATTAATAAGGAAAAACTGAATCAATCATAGTACACAATAAGCATAATCGAATATAATCTTGAATACATCGTCTCGAATAATAGATATAATCTCGAATACATCGTCTCGAATAATATATATAATCTCGAATATTATATATCGAATACATCACTAGCTAGCTAGCTATCTAGCAGCTAATAAAGATCGAATACTAAAGAGTAATCTAGGCCACTCGCGGTTCCTGAGGCGCGGGCGGTGGACAACCAAAGTGAGGAACCATCACTGGATCATAGCTCGGGTGATCTCCCCAAAGAACCTGCCAGGTATTTGAGAACCTGACGTCCATAGCAGCCATGTAGCAATGGACGTGCTCGTCCTCCTCCCTGACACGGCGACGTACCACCTCTGGCGGGGCCGGCTCCCTCCACACCGAAAGCGGCCCATGCGAACGCCACCAAAGGAGATGAGGGTCGACGACGGGACCCAGGGTCGGGTTCCCCACCAAGCGTCGCGCACCTGAAGGTAGCACCTCCCAGTGCCAGCCCGGCGGAGCCCAGTCCCGGACATGGGTCCTCTGAAGCAGGACGTCGTCGCGAACGGGTCGACGGCAAGGATGCGGGCCGGGCATCGTCGACAACAAATGTACTATATGCAAATGTAACACTAATTATGCTATCATTGCATATGTCAAAATTCTATATGCTATTTCATACTAATTAAGCATCTAACACTAAAAACAGAAAAAACAACTTCTATACATCCATTAAAAAACAGAAAAACAACATTATATAAAAAAATTCCATACTAATTAAACACTAATTATTTCCATCTAACATGCATTCATACATATATACTAGTGAAAAAAATAATAATCTAAAAATCTAAACTAATTAAACATACAAAATACATATATACTAATATATACATGCATTCATACATATATACGTGTGTGTGTGTGTGTGTTCATCATGCTTGTGTGTGTGTATGGGCTCGGGGAGGGGCGGCGCCCATGGTGGCCGCCGGGGGCGAGGGAGAGGGATTAGAGGGGGAGAGCTCACAGCGGGGCGACGGCGAGGCGACGGCCGGGGGTGGCGACG
>NC_041388.1:537163853-537205387 GCF_002162155.2 Triticum dicoccoides
TACCGGTTGGAGCCACCAACCGGTACTAAAGTCCTGTTTTGGCCAGGCCAAGCGGCGGGAAGGGCAGGACTTTAGTACCGGGTGGTGGCTCCAACCGGTACTAAAGACCCCCCCCCTTTAGTACCGGTTGGTGCCACGACCTGGTACTAAAGGTGGTGCGCTGCCAGGCGAGGGGTGCAGAAGTTTAGTCCCACCTCGCTAGCCAAAGGGCGCTCGCACCTGCTTATAAGCCCCGCCGTCGCTGCTGTCTTGAGCTCCTCTCTAAAGCAGGCCTTCTGGGCCTACCTCTGCTACTCTGCCCTGTGGGTCCTATTGGGCTTGCGGACCTGCATCCTGGCCCAACAACAGGTTGGGTTTCTAGTCGTATGCAGGCCGCTATGGCCCGGTAGGTGGGCTTTTTTCATTTAGTTTTTTCTTTTCTGCTTTATTTATTTTGTTTTATTTATTTTTAGTTGTTTTTTGCTGTATTTAGAGTTTCTTTGTGAATATTTTTGATACTTTTTAGAAACTTTCAGTTAGTGCCGGTAGTTTTTAAATTTGAATAGTTTAAATTTTGAATTATTTGAAATTTGTATGAATCACTAGTTTGTGAATAACTTAACTTTTAAAAATACATTTTTCAGTGATTCTTTTTTATTATGTTTAATATTAGTGTGTTTTATCATTATATTCAATTTGGTAATGCTTAGGTTATTTAAAAAATGAAATGCCTTTTTAGCTAAAAAATCAGTAAAGGCATGAAAGAATTTGTTTGCACATAAAATTTCTTCGCGTTTCAAATGCCAAAACACATAACTACCCTAACTATTACAGAGATTCCCTCCTGGGTGTGAAACACAAAAGAAAGTGATGATAGTGAAGCCGATCACATCCCAGATCTTTGGGTGTGAAACTTTTTCTTCGCGTGTGTCCCTTTGCGCCGTAACCATGGAAAATCTTCATCATTTAACGGGATGCTCGGGTCAATATTCACTGTGAATGGAGCAATTTCATCAAACTTTTCATAATCTCCTGACATATCTGTCTTGTCATCCACTCCCACGATGTTTCTCCTCCCAGAAAGAACTATGTGCCGCTTTGGCTCATCGTACGATGCATTCGCTTCCTTATCTTTTCTTTTTCTCAGCTTGGTAGACATGTCCTTCACATAGAAAACCTGTGCCACATCATTGACTAGGACGAATGGTTCGTCTGCATACGCAAGATTGTTGAGATCCACTGTTTTCATTCCCTACTGCGGGTCTTCCGTTACCCCGGCTCGTGTCATATTGACCCATTTGCACTGAAACAAAGGGACCTTCAAACCACGTCGATAGTCAAGTTCCCATATGTCCTGTATATAACCATAATATGTTTCCTTTCCTGTCTTGGTTTCTGCATCAAAGCGGACACCACTGTTTTGGTTGGTGCTCTTCTTATCTTGGGCGATCGTGTAAAATGTATTACCATTTATCTTGTACACTTTGAAAGTCATTATATTCGAAGATGGTAACTGGGACAGCAAGTACAGGTCATCTTCAATACAGGCGTCATGCATGGTACCTGTGTGCAACCAGCTGGCGAAACTCCTGGTTTGTTCACGTGTAATCCAGTCATCAGACCGCTCCGGGTGTTTGGAGTGTAGCAAATTCTTGTGTTCATCCATATACGGAGCCACCAAGGCGGAATTCTGTAGAACTGTGTAGTGTGCTTCAGTGAGAGAATGTTCGTCCATACATATTATTTGTTCCCCTCCTAGCGTGCATTTTCCATCCAGTCTGCCCTTATGCCGCAATTCAGGAACACCAATCGGCTTAAGGTCAGGAATAAAGTCAATACAAAACTCAATGACCTCCTCATTTTCATGGCCCTTGGAGATGCTTCCTTCTGGCCTAGCACGGTTATGAACATATTTCTTTAAGACTCCCATGAACCTCTCAAAGGGGAACATATTGTGTAGAAATACAGGACCCAAAACGTTAATCTCTTCACATAGGTGAACTAGGACGTGTGTCATGATGTTGAAGAAGGATGGTGGGAACACCAACTCAAAACTGACAAGACATTGCACCAAATCATTCTCTAACCTTGGTACGATTTCTGGATCGATTACCTTCTGAGAGATTGCTTTGAGGAGTGCACATAGCTTCACAATGGCTAATCGAACGTTTTCCGGTAGAAGCCCCCTCAATGCAACCGGAAGTAGTTGCGTCATAATCACATGGCAGTCATGAGACTTTAGGTTTTGGAACTTTTTCTCTGCCATGTTTATTATTCCCTTTATATTCGACGAGAAGCCAGATGGTACCTTAAAACTGAGCAGGCATTCAAAGAAGATTTCCTTCTCTTCTTTGGTAAGAGCATAGCTTGCATGACCCTGATGCATGCTGTCTTTTCCGTGCATACGTTGCTGGTCCTCTTGTGCCTCGGGTGTATGTTTTGTCTTCCCATACACGCCCAAGAAGCCAAGCAGGGTCACACAAAGATTCTTCGTCACGTGCATCACGTCGATTGCGGAGCGGACCTCTAGGTCTTTCCAATAGGGCAGGTCCCAAAATATAGATTTCTTCTTCCACATGGGTGCGCGTCCGTCAGCGTCATTCGGAACAGGTTGTCCACTAGGACCCTTTCCAAAGACCACCTTCAAATCCTTGACCATATCATGTACATCAGCACCAGTACGGTGGAGAGGCTTCGTCCGGTAATCCGCCTCACCTTTGAAATGCTTGCCTTTCTTTCTTACGGGATGCCTGCTCGGAAGAAATCGACGATGTCCCAGGTACACATTCTTCTTACAATTAGCCAAATATATACCGTCGGTATCGTCCAAACAGTGCGTGCATGCGCGGTATCCCTTGTTTGTCTGTCCTGAAAGGTTTCTGAGAGCAGGCCAATCATTGATGGTCATGAACAGCAATGCCTTTAGGTCAAATTATTCCCCCATGTGCTCATCCCACGTACGTACACCTGTTCCATTCCACAGTTGTAAGAGTTCTTCAACTAATGGCCTTAGGTACACATCAATGTCGTTGCCGGGTTGCTTAGGGCCTTGGATGAGCACTGGCATCATAACGAACTTCCGCTTCATGCACAACCAAGGAGGAAGATTATACAAACATAGAGTCACAAGCCAGGTGCTATGGTTGCTGCTCTGCTCCCCAAAAGGATTAATGCCATCTGCGCTTAGACCAAACCATACCCTTGCGTCATCTGCAAACTCCTTCCCATACTTTCTTTCGATTTTTCTCCACTGCGACCCGTCAGCGGGTACTCTCAACTTTCCGTCTTTCTTACGGTCTTCTCTGTGCCATCGCATCGCCTTGGCATGCTCTTTGTTTTGGAACAAACGTTTCAACCGTGGTATTATAGGAGCATACCACATCACCTTGGCAGGAATCTTCTTCCTGGGGCACTCGCCCTCGACATCACCAGGGTCATCGCGGATGATCTTATAGCGCAATGCACCGCATACCGGGCAAGCGTTCAAATCCTCGTACTCACCGCGGTAGAGGATGCAATCATTAGGGCATGCATGTATCTTCTGCACCTCTAACCCTAGAGGGCAGACAGCCTTCTTTGCTTCGTACGTACTCTCGGGCAATTTGTTGTCCTTTGGAAGCATATTCTTTATCATTATCAGCAACTTTCCAAATCCCTTGTCAGATACACCATTCTATGCCTTCCATTGCAGCAATTCCAGTGTGGTGCCCAGCTTTTTCTTGCCACCTACGCAATTCGGGTACAACATTTTTTTGTGATCCTCTAACATGCGCTGCAACTTCTTCTTCTCCAAATCACTTGCGCAGTTTCTCTTTGCATCGGCAATGGCCCGACCTAGATCATCAACAGGCTCATCTGATGCCTCTTCTTCAGCTTCTTCCCGCATTGCCGGCTCAGCTTCTTCCCGCATTACCGGCTCAGCTTCTTCCCCATTGTTGTATCATCGTATTCAGGGAACCCATGGCCAGGATAGTTGTCGTCGTCCTCTTCTTCTTCATTGTCTTCCATCATAACCCCTCTTTCTCCGTGCTTGGTCCAAACATTATAGTGGGGCACGAAACTGGACTTAAACAGGTGGACGTGAATGGTTCTTGACTTAGAGTAATTTAATTCATTCTTACAGCCAGCACATGGACAAGGCATAAAACCATCCGCCCGCTTGTTTGCCTCAGCCGCAAGCAGAAAAGTTTGCACGCCATTAATGAACTCGGGAGAGCATCGGTCATCGTACATCCATTGCCGGCTCATCTTCAATACACAACACCGAAAACACCAAATTAATACAATGCATAAAGTTCATACAACACTTAAATGCAACAAACAAATAACTCTCTAGCTAAAGCATTTAAATGCAACAACAAATGCGATCAAGATCGCAACTAAGGTAACAATTGATCCAACAGCATAATGATACCAAGCCTCACTATCAATGGCATATTTTCTAATCTTTCTAATCTTCAAGCGCATTTTCTCCATCTTGATCTTGTGATCATCGACGACATCGGCAACATGCAACTCCAATTCCATCTTCTCCCCCTCAATTCTTTTCAATTTTTCTTTCAAATACTCGTATTCTCTTTCAACTAAATTTAACCTCTCGACAATAGGGTCGGTTGGAATTTCCGGTTCACATACCTCCTAGATAAAAATATCCATGTCAACTTGATGGCATAATTTGTCATAAACACGAAATGCAACAAATAGTTTTAAAAGAGAATATACCACATCCGAATCATAACAACGACGAGGGTCGACGGGGACGGATATCAAAACCATGGCACTATGTATAACAAACAACGTACGGTTAAGATAATTATACGAGTAACTATATATCCAAATCACACAAACATCAATTTTTTATATAAAATTTCATGAACAAGAGGCTCACCACAAGGTGGTGTCGGTGATGGGACGGTGCGGGTGATCGACGATGGTTACGACGGAGATTTAGAAGGCACTAAGTAAACCACACCTACATATGCAAACTAAGTGTTATTTTGACCTCAATTTGCATATAAATCAAATACTACCACATATAATTCCTCCCAAATTACTAAAACCCACAATTAATCACTATATAAACCAATGCAAGAGCTAATCTAGCAATGAGAGATGAAAGGACAAAGTTGCTAACCTTTGTGATCATTTGAATGGATGGTGGCCTGCAAATCTTGACAAATTTTGGGCAAAATTTGTGATGAAATAGAGAGGAAGAAGGGAAGAACAGAGGAGAGGGAGAGGGAAAAGGGGGAAGAATAGAGTGCGGGTGGGCGAAGGGTTTATATAGGACGACCTTTAGTACCGGTTCGTGCCGCGAACCGGTACTAAAGGTGCTGGAGGGGCCCCACTCTAACAACATCCTGCCACCACTTTCTTTAGTACCGGTTCGTGGCATGAACCGGTGCTAAAGGTTTGCCACGAACCGGTACTAAAGAGCTCCTCCCGCCTAGCCGTTGGACACATTACTGTCGGTTCTGTTACAACCCGGGACTAATGTGTCGCACATTTGACCCTTTTTCTACTAGTGAAACGATGAGTATGACCTATGATCAAATGTTCTCATTTGACTCCTAAGTCAATATACTCATATATAGATGACCTAGTCATCGCCAATTGCTTGATACATGCTAGAATTGGTTGTGCATGCCTTGCCACATATTTCATTTGCCATTTTATTGTGTGAGCATGTTGGTTGCATAATTTACTCATTCGAGGACATCCACTTGTAGTTTTGATTGATTGGTTTCTTTTTCTCTTGCCAAGTGGATGGACAAGAATGCCTAAGAACCTTCTCTAGCTATCTATGCTCTTCTCGTCTCAAACTCTATTCATGTTGCATCACAAAGTTTGATCAAGTCAGATTCGAACCACTCTGTGTGAGGAGCACTCAGAGTCCCCGATTCGTCATAGACTTAAACTTCCAAAACTTCTTTATGCGTTTCGGTCTGACTGATTCATCCATTTCGGTCATACCGAGATCACTAAGTCGATCTAGGTTTTCAATCTCGGTGCAACCGATTTGAACTTTTCGGTCACACTGAGTTGCAGTAACTACTTGCAGTTATGCATCTCGGTGCCACCGAGTTGTTCCACTCGGTCACACCGACAGGGTCAGGCTATATATAACCACGGGCCAAAATTTGGAAAACTTTCCGAACCTCTTCGCCCGCACTCAGCCTGCCCTGCCTCCGTGGGTCTCCGGATCGTCCTCCTCGTCGCCAGCCGCCTCCAGTCGCTGGTCTCCGCCGCCATCAACGGGATAGTCTCCGTCGTTGCCGCCGTAGCAAGTCCATCGCCGCACTAGGGTATGGACTTGATCCTTGTGTTGATCAAACTCCGATTCCCCAGCACATTGTTTTGCCATGTATCTTACCACGATTGAGATCACTCTATCCAATGAAAACACTCCATAGTTTAGTTGTGGATTGAAAATTTAGGGTTAGGTTTCTGCCAAAACCATCTCGGACCGACCGAGTTGTTGAAATCGGTTCCACCAATTTGGCTCAGGCCATTGCACATGTGATTCTCGGTCTAACCAAGAATTGCAAATCGGTGTGACTGAGTTCAAGTCTTTGTGAAACCCTAGCAGTCTTGGTGCCACCGAACTGTGACTCGGTCTGACCAAGTTCACTAGTTTAGGTTCCCAACAGCTGCTTCGGTATCACCGAGATTTCAAATAGGTAGATCCGAAATGCTTTGTGGAAAACTAAAACTAAGTTTTTGATTCATTCTTTTGCAAAAACCTCTGCATTTTGTGATGCTCATCCACTCTACCTCAGCCATAATCTATTCACAGGATCAGTTGTCAGTGTTTGCATCATGTCAGATCAGAGTGACAGTCAGAACAAGTCCGAGGAGCAGGATCACATGAGTGAGGGCATTAGTCCCTCTAGCAGCTTAGATGATGGAAGCAGGAGCACACCCAGCAACTTGCCAAAGCTGCCACAAGGGCCAGCAGGAAAAGAACCTCAAATTCAGAGGATGAGGACTATATGTGGCTAAGGAGGAAGAAGCCACCTCAAAGAAGAAAGTGCTCAAAAAGGAATATGGCACAACTGCTGCAACTAAGCCAGGTCTGAAGACCAAGATGCCAGTAGGAAAACAGCCAATGTCTAAGCCAAGGAAAGTTGCCACAGGTGAGAAAATGGTGTTCACTCTTGAACCCAAGGAAGCTGGAGATGGCAAGAAGAGGAAAGAGAGGGTCAAGAAGACCACTGCCAGAGTTCTAGGCAAGCCCTCTATGATGAGAGACTTTGAAGAGGAAGAGGAAGAGATTGCTGCACCAACACCTAAGGCACAGAAGCTTATGGGAGATGCCATAAGATCAGGGGTTGCTCCATCTAAGCCCAAAGAAGCTCCCAAGCCAGCTGCTCCAAAACCCAAAACTGTATCCAAGAGAAGCACCAGGAACATCCCAGCAGCAGAGAAGAACAAGGCCCAGTGCCTGAAGTTGCAATGGAAGAAGAAGATGATGAGTCACATGTCTTGAGGAAGTTGAAGCCAAAAATTCCAGATCACAATGATGTTCATCCAGTAGCTGAGAACATGAAGATAAGGAAGGATTCAGAATTGAGGCTATGGAGAGAGTCAGATCCATATGCCACCAGAAGAAGAACTGCTGTGGATTACAGGTTCCATACAAAGGAACAGCAGGACTTCTATGAGACAGTGTTGCTTGACAAGAAGCCAATAGTATGTGACATGAGATGGGTCAACTGGGAGTACATCAAGGAGAATGAAGAGCACTATCCTGGAGTCTATAATAGTTTCAAGGCTTGTGGAGTTGATAAGTTTGTGGCTCAGAAGCTCACAAAGTGGAATGATGAGCTTATCATGCAGTTCTACTCCACAGCTCACTTCTACCCAGATGGAAGGACTGTCTGGATGTCTGAAGGCACTAGGTACCAGTCAACAGTTGCAGAATGGGCTCAATTGATCAATGCCCCAGAAGAACAAGAACATGACTTGGATGTCTATGCCAAGAAGAAGAAGGATCACAACTCCATGGCTAGCATGTACAAGGAGATTCCTGATGCAGGTCTTGAGACTCACCAGTTTGGATCTGTGAAACACTTGCTGTCAGGCCTGCCCACAATCAACTGGATCCTCAGGCACACTCTTCTGCCCAAGTCAGGTGATCACAGAATGATCAGAGGTCACTCCATCAACTTGCTGCACATTTTTTATGTTCCACAGAAGTTCAAGGTCATGAGCCTAATTGTGGAAACCATAAAGAGGACAGCCGCAGATCAGAAGAGGAGTTGTGGGTATGCCCCACAAATTCAGGAGCTGATTAACTCCGAGATGGGCACTGGCACATATCTGCTGGACAAGGAGCACCTGCCCATCTACCCAGACTTTGAGGATAACACTGTGGTGATGGATGAAAATGAACCATCTTCTGTGCAAGCACAAGCAAAGAGGGAGAAGGCAAGGACTGAGAAAGCTGCAAAGATGCCAACCATGGATGAGGCATCTCAGTATCTTCCGAAGAGCAAGCAAGATCATCTTGGCTACTTGATTGCCTCCACTCTGAGGATTGAGAAGGGACTGGCCACCCTGACTCAAAACCAGGAGAGCTTGGAGAGGATCATGGAGCAGAAGTTCTATGACTTAGATGTGAAGGTCACTGAGATACAGTCTGTTGTTGAGCAACTTCAGGAGGAAGTGCAGGAGAAGAAGGGCAAGACAACCACTGATGCTTTTGCCAGAGTGCCCAGAGGTCAGAGATCTGCTGCTATGCCAGTTACAGACACCAGAGCAACTTCATCTGCACCAGCTATAGCTTGAGTACCACCAGCTCCAGCACTCACTCCACCAGCTCCATCAACATCAACTGATGCCTTCGTCCTTGGAGTTCTATCTACACCACCACCTGAAGACCAAGCCTGAGAGTCGATCTAGCACTATGCATTTTTTATGAACTTTTTGGTAACTTGTTGCCAAAGGGGGAGAAAATGTATAGATCATAGGCTTCGTGAGAGAGTGTGTTTCTTTTTGTTCTCTCTTGCTTTTTTTGGTGGTTGAACTTTGTCATTTACTTGTTTGAGATACTAGCTTTATGCTTGTGTGTGATACTTGGATGATCATGTGTTTGATCATATACTACCTTTATGCTTGTTGGATGAAATTATCCTTTTATATTCCATATGATCACTCACTTTGCTTGGTGATGATTGCATGTATTTTAATTATTATCATTTTGAGCGCTCCACCAAGATGTATGTTACATGGAAGAGTAACCCATGATCCTAACTCTTTGTGCATTTGCAGTCCAAAGCAAATCTTAAACTATGCACAAATTTAGGGGGAGCTCTTGCTTTTCACATACTTCTCAAAGCGACAATGTTTTTCACTCTTATTATCATTTGTCGAAGCTTTGATCTATATGTTGTCATCAATTACCAAAAAGGGGGAGATTGAAAGTGCAACTATCCCTAGGTGGTTTTGGTAATTCCTAACAACATATAGCTCATTGAGCTAATACTATTTCAAGACTAATATTTCAGGAAAGCTCAATGATTGGCATGGCATGGATGAGAAAAGTGGACCCCTCAAAATGCTAAGGACAAAAGGATTGGCTCAAGCTCAAAAGTTCAAGACTCTACATTTTCTATTTTAGTGATCCAATATCACATTGAGTCTATAGGAAAAGCCAATACTATCAAGGAGGGATGAGGTGTTGCTTAATGAGGCTCTTGCTCAAGATGCTTAGTGATATGATCCAAATCCCTCAACTAATTTCTCACATCCACATATGACCCAAACCAAAAATCAAACTCGGCCCCACCGATTCTTTCTATCCGGCGCCACCGACTTCAGAAGTCATAGCCACTACCACAAGCCCTAGGCAAATCGGTCTCACCGATAGGGATCTCGGTCTCACTGAGATGGGATTGTAATCTCTCTGTTTCCCTTCATAATGTTTCGGTCCCACCGAGATGAGTGATCGGTCCCACCGAGATTGCAATGTAAACTCTCTGTTTCCCTTTGTAACATTTCGGTCTCACCGAAATAAGCAAATCGGTCCCACCGAGTTTACCTGACCAACTCTCTATTTAGCTTATTACCAAAACCGGTCTCACCGAGTTTGTGTAATCGGTCTCACCGAGATTAAGTTATGCCCTAACCCTAACCATATCGGTCCTACCGAGTTGCATGTCGGTCCCACCAAAAATCCTAACGGTCACTAGATTTGCTAAATCGGTCCGACCGAGTTTACCAATTCGGTCCCATTGAGTTTGGCAAGTTGTGTGTAATGGTTAGATTTTGTGTGGAGGCTATAAATACCCCTCCACCTCCTCTTCATTCGTGAAGAGAGCCACCAGAATGAACCTACACTTCCAACCTACATTTTCTGAGAGAGAACCACCCACACTTGTGTTGAGACCAAGATATTCCATTCCTACCATATGAATCTGGATCTCTAGCCTTCCCCAAGTTGCTTTCCACTCAAATCTTCTTTCCACCAAGTCCAAATCCTATGAGAGAGAGTTGAGTGTTGGGGAGACTATCATTTGAAGCACAAGAGCAAGGAGTTCATCATCAACACACCATTTGTTACTTCTTGGAGAGTGGTGTCTCCTAGATTGGCTAGGTGTCACTTGGGAGCCTCCGACAAGATTGTGGAGTTGAACCAAGGAGTTTGTAAGGGCAAGGAGATCGCCTACTTCGTTAAGATCTACCGCTAGTGAGTCAAGTCCTTCGTGGGCGACGGCCATGGTGGGATAGACAAGGTTGCTTCTTCGTGGACCCTTCGTGGGTGGAGCCCTCCATGGACTCGTGCAACCATTACCCTTCGTGGGTTGAAGTCTCCGTCAACGTGGATGTACGATAGCACCACCTATTGGAACCACGACAAAAACATCCGTGTCTCCAATTGCTTTTGAATCCTCCAAACCCTTCCCTTTACATTCTTGCAAGTTGCATGCTTTACTTTCCGCTGCTCATATACTCTTTGCATGCTTGCTTGAATTGTGTTAACATTGCTTGACTTGTTCTAAGTTGCTAAAATCTGCCAAGAACTAAAATTGGGAAAAGGATAGATTTTTAATTGGTCAAGTAGTCTAATCACCCCCCCCTCTAGACATACTTTCGATCCTACAGCAACCAGCTGCAGTGCGCGTGCCGACGGGGGTGTGATGAGACCCACACGCGATGGTACGGGTGGCGACTTGGTGCATATTTGGTTGTTGCCTGCTGGAGAGAAGGTGGACGAGCAGCCAACAGACATGGTTGCTGCGGCTAGAGCTTCTAATGCTAGGCAGAGTAAGTAGAGAAGAGGAGAAGCGAACGTTGGATATGTCAGTTTCATTACTTGCAGAGTAGCATAACACCATATATAGTCATAGTCTAGGTTTAGATTCAAACCAGCTACAGGAGCACGTCTCTCTTTTTTCTAAAACTCAGCAACGTCTCTTTACTGGTACACTAGCTTGTTCTGTATGCCTTCTCAAGTCTTTGATTCCTCCACCTAACATCTAGGACCCACCGGAAGGCCTGTGTATTTCGCGAAAAAACGTGCCCCCCGCTGATAGGTCAGACCCGCCAGCTATCTTCGCACGCAAGGAAGTGCCTTCTTATTACGCACAAAAAAATGAATACTCCCCCTGCTAGCTGGAACCCAGCATAGTGGGAGGCTGACTTGTGGGCCTACCAAGTTGAGGGGACGGAGGGCTTTGTCAACTTAGTGAATATGAACGATTCTAGCTCCAGTTACTGTACGATGTTCATCCAACGGCAGTAGTGCTTCTTCAACCTCTGGTCTTCTTGCTCCAGCCGCCCAAACCAGCGCCGGTCGTGCCGCGTGCTCCTGCCTCCCGTGGCCGGCTGTGATGCCGCGGAGGCCTCACCGCCCCCTACTACTCCCACCGTTGGCCAGGGCATCCCTCTACTCACCCACACCCCCTGTTATTCTGCGGCGATGGCAGCCTCAAACCGCAGCTGAACCAGTGAACCCTTGTACTCCTCTCCGCGTGGGCATCCACTGCCGCGTCTTCCTAGGATCTGCGTCGTCCCCTTCCTAGGCCTCGCCGTCATCCACCGCCTTGGTGCTCTCGGCGCGGCGTGGTCAATGTGGTCAACGACCAACTTCCATCGAAAGAGTACTGTACGTGGAGAGGCTGACAGCTGGGTCCACGGCCGCAGCTGGGTCCCCGGCCACAGCCCAGTTTTTTTGTGATTTGCCAAGTAAGTCGCTTTGTCAGGCCTGTTGGGCTGCAAATCCTTCAAGACGAGGAGAGCTTCATTCGGCTGGCCGAGAAAATGGCCTATCAATAATAAGAAATGGGATGTACATTTTTTAAACACATTAAACCGGCAATTAGTTTCAAATTTCTTTTTGTCATTTCGAGATTTTAAATTGCATTGATTTTTATACATGGACAATTTTTTGGATTTTATATTGATATACATTTATTTTTAAAATCAGTTTGAACGTGACTCAAAATTTTGGGATTAAAAACAGTTCGGACCGCACCGAAATATGCAAAATTTTGTATAATTTTTTAACTGTGGCTACAATATGGGTTGTAATGCTAACAAAAAGAATATGGGCTCCAAAAAACCTTAAGAATTAGCAAATGGGCTGTAAATTATTAGAAATAATGGCAGATGGGTTGTATGATGTTTTCCGCAGATTTGAGGCTTTCCTAAAAAAAGGTTGACGCACAAGCAGTGACTATTGGATGTCCATCCAACGGCCGTCGTGCTTCTTCAATCTCTGCTCTTCCTGCTCCAGCCGCTCAAACAAGCATCGACACGACTGCCTGCTCTCTCCTCCCCGCGGCCGGCTGTGCTGCCGCGCAGGCCTCACCGCCCCACCCTACTCCCATTGCTGGCCTAGCCATCCCTCTACTCACCCACACCTGCTGTTATTCTCCGGCGACGACAGACGAACCAGTAAACCCTCGTACAGTCGTACTCCCCTCCGCGTGGGAAACAACTGCCGAGTCTTCCCTGCCTCCGTGTCGTTCCCTTCCTAGGCCTCGCCGTCGTCCACCGCCCTGGTGCTCTCGGCGAGGCCTGGTCAACATGGTCAACGACCGACAAGCATCTGAAGTGGACTGTACGTGGAGACGCTGACAGCTGGGTCCACGGCTGCACGCAAGGAAATGCCTCCTTATTACGCGCAAAATAATGATTCCTCCACCTGACATCTGAGACCCACCGAAAGGGCCTTTGTATTTCACAAAAAAAACGTTATCGCCGCTGACAGCTTGGACCCACCAGCTATATCTTCGCATGCAAGGAAGTGCCTCCTTATTACGCACAAAAAAATGAATACTCCCCCTACTAGCTGGGACCCAGTATAGTGGCAGGCTGACTTGTAGGCGTACTAAGTTGACGGGGATGGAGGGCTTTGTCAACTTAGTTAATATGTACGATTCTAGCTCCTGTGACCGTACGATGTCCATCCAACAGCCGTAGTGCTTCTTCAACCTCTGGTCTTCTTGCTCCAGCCACCAAAACCAGCGCCGGTCGTGCCTCGTGCTCCTGCCTCCCATGGCCGACTGCAATGCAGCGGAGGCCTCACCGCCCCCTACTACTCCCACCGCTGGCTAGGCCATCCCTCTACTCACCTACACCCCCTGTAATTCTACGGCGATGGCAGCCTCACACCGCAGCGAAGCAGTGAATCCACATAATCCTCTACGCGTGGGCATCCACTGCCACGTCTTCCCCAGCTCCGTGTCGTCCCCTTCCTAGGCCTCGCAGTCGTCCACCGCCCTGGTGCTCTCGGCGCGGCGTGGTCAACGTGGTCAAGGAATGGCTTCCATCGGACATGGACTGTACGTGGAGAGGCTGACAGCTGGGTCCATGGCCGCAGCAAGGAAGTGCCTCCTTCTTACGCGCAAAATAATTATTCCTCCACCTGACAGCGGGGACCCACCGGACGAGCCACCGTATTTCGCAAAAAAAAATGTTTCCCCCTGACTGTTGGAACCCACCAGCTAGATCTTCGCACGCAAGGAAGTGTGTCCGGGAAAAAACGATTCGCCCCTGATACGTCTCCAACGTATCTATAATTTTTTATTGCTCCATGCTATATTATCTACTGTTTTGGACTATATTGGGCTTTATTTTCCACTTTTATATTATTTTTGGGACTAACCTATTAACCGGAGGCCCAGCCCAGAATTATTGTTTTTGCCTATTTCAGTGTTTCGGAGAAACAGAATATCAAACGGAGTCCAAACGGAATGAAACCTTCGGGAACGTGATTTTCTCATCAGATAAGACCCAGGAGACTTGGACCCTCCGTCAAGAAAGCCACGAGGCGGTCACGAGGGTGGAGGGCGCCCCCCCTAGGGCGTGCCCCCTGCCTCGTGGGCCCCTCGAAGCTCCACCGACGTACTCCTTCTTCCTATATATACCTACGTACCCCCAAACAATCAGATACGGAGCAAAAAACCTAATTCCACCGCCACAACTTTCTGTATCCACGAGATCCCATCTTGGGGCCTGTTCCGGAGCTCCGTCGGAGAGGGCCATCATCATGGAGGGCTTCTACATCATCCTAGCCCCTTCGATGAAGTGTGAGTAGTTTACCTCAGACCTTCGGGTCCATAGTTAGTATCTAGATGGCTTCTTCTCTCTTTTTGGATCTCAATACAATGTTCTCCCCTTCTCTCGTGGAGATCTATTTGATGTAATCTTCTTTTTGCGGTGTGTTTGTTGAGATAGTTGAATTGTGGGTTTATGATCAAGTCTATCTATGAATAATATTTGAATCTTCTCTGAATTCTTTTATGTATGATTGGTTATCTTTGCAAGTCTCTTCGAATTATCAGTTTGGTTTGGCCTACTAGATTGGTTTTTCTTGCAATGGGAGAAGTGCTTAGCTTTGGGTTCAATCTTGCGGTGTCCTTTCCTAGTGACAGTAGGGGCAGCAAGGCACGTATTGTATTGTTGCCATCGGGGATAACAAGATGGTTTTTTATCATATTGCATGAAACTATCCCTCTACATCATGTCATCTTGCTTAAGGCGTTACTCTGTTTTTAACTTAATACTCTAGATGCATGCTGGATAGCGATTGATGATTGGAGTAATAGTAGTAGATGCAGGCAGGAGTCGGTCTACTTGTCTCGACGTGATGCCTATATACATGATCATACCTAGATATTCTCATAACTATGCTCAATTCTGTCAATTGCTCAACAGTAATTTGTTCACCCACCATAGAATACTTATGCTCTTGGGAGAAGCCACTAGTGAAACCTATGGCCCCCGGGTCTATTCTCATCATATCAATCTCAATCACTTTATTATTGCTTTTCTTTTTACCTTTGCCTTTTATTTTACCTTGCATCTTTATACGAAAAATACCAAAAATATTATCTATCATCTCTATCAGATCTCACTCCCGTAAGTGACCGTGAAGGGATTGACAACCCCTAATCGCGTTGGTTGCGTTGAGTTATTGTTTTTGTCTAGGTACGAGGGACTCGCGTGTAGCCTCCTACTGGATTGATACCTTGGTTCTCAAAACTTAGGGAAATACTTACGCTACTTTGCTGCATCATCCTCTCCTCTTCGGGGAAATCCAACGCAGTGCTCAAGAGGTAGCAAGAAGAATTTCTGGCGCCGTTGCCGGGGAGTCCGCGCAAAAGTCAACATAGCAAGTACCCATCACAATCCCTATCTCTCGCATTACATTAGTTGCCATTTGCCTCTCGTTTTCCTCTCCCCCACTTCACCCTTGCCGTTTTATTCGCCCTCTCTGTCGCTATGTCTGAAATTTGGGAAATTATTGCCGATATGGGCGATAATAATAACATAGAAAATTCTGATGCCCCGGCTGAAGAACCCCCTACCTATCATACAAAAATATTTCGAATCGGTAGTGGTAATATTATTGGAAAAGGAATTATTCAAGATTTCTTTACTTGTGTTGGTGCTTTGCCTTCTATGGGCGGTTCTATTCTCCATAGGACTAGTAGTCTTGCGGACGCTATTGCCATGCTTATTGTTGAACTTGAAAGGCAAATTATGCATATGCACCCTTCTATACAAAGAATTTTCCTAGAATTTTCTAATATCGAACACTCTTCTGTTAAGCGTGCCGCTACAATCTTTTTGGCTCATGAATTCAGAATTATAATAAAAGAAGCCAAAGAAATCTTTGCGCACTATAGGGTGGACGCTGGCCGTCCTCCCATAGAATCTATCCTCTTTGATCAAGAAGAAATTATGCGCTTTCAATCTCTTGACTATGTTGCTTTCAATGAAAACCGTAGAAAAAAGGTGCCAACCAATATTTTAATTGATATAATCTCTGAACTTAATGATGATGTGCCTATTCAAAATAATGAGCTAGGATACTCTCTTGAGTGTAGGCTCACAAGGTTCTGTCAAAAGAACGCTTATAATGATGAATTGGTTGTGCATTACGAAGGGCCGAAAGAGGAACCTATACCTCCAAAAATTGATCTTGGGGACTTTTGTCCTATTAAATTTAGCCCTTTTGATTACTTTTGCTTGCCTCAAAGGAAACTTGCTGCCGAACGTAGATAATACGAAATGAGTTTCACCGATCTATCTTATTACTATGGCACTACCTAGATCTATCCTCGCTTTTATGCCTAGCTAGGGGCGTTAAACGATAGCGCTTGTTGGGAGGCAACCCAATTTTGTTTTTAGTTTTCTGTTTTTTCTTCTGTTTAGGAATAAATAATCCATCTACCTTCTGTTTAGATGTGGTTTTATGTTTTAATTACTGTTTGTGCCAAGTTAGACCTATAGGATCTTCTTGGATGATAGTTATTTGATCTTGCTGTAATTTCTAGAAACTTTCCGTTCACGAAAACAATTATTAAAAATCACCAGAACGTGATAAAATAGTGATTCCAATTGATGCTGATCAATAAACAAATTGCCTAGGTCGTCCTATTTTGGATGATTTTTTGGAGTTACAGAAGTTTGCGTTAGTTACAGATTACTACAGACTGTTCTGTTTTTGGCAGATTCTATCTTTCGTGTGTTGTTTGCTTAGTTTGATGAATCAATGGCTAGTAAAATAGATTATAAACCATAGAGAAGTTGGAATACAGTAGGTTTAACACCAATATAAATAAAGAATGAGTTCATTACAGTACCTTGAAGTGGTCTTTTGTTTTCTTTCGCTAACGGAGCACACGAGATTTCTGTTGAGTTTTGTGTTGTGAAGTTTTCAAGTTTTGGGTGAAATCTTTTGATGGATTATGGAACAAGGAGTGGCAAGAGCCTAAGCTTGGGTATGCCCATGGCACCGCCAAGATAATCCAAGGACACCAAAAAGTCAAAGCTTGGGGATGCCCCGTAAGGCATCCCCTCTTTCGTCTACCTCCATCGGTAATTTTACTTGGAGCTATATTTTATTCACCACATGATATGTGTTCTACTTGGAGCGTCTTGTGTTATTTGTGTCTTTGTTTGTTAGTGTGCCACAATCATCCTTGCTGTACACACCTTTTGAGACAGCCATACATAAATTGGAATTTGATAGAATACTCTATGTGCTTCACTTATATCTTTTGAGCTTTATAGTTTTACTCTATGTGCTTCACTTATATCTTTTGAGCATTATAGTTTTGCTCTAGTGCTTCACTTATATCTTTTAGAGCACGGTGGTGTATTTGTTTTATAGAAACTATTGATCTCTCATGCTTCACTTAGATTATTTTGAGAGTCTTTAATAGCATGGTAATTTGCTTAATAATAATATGCTTGGTATTCAAGATTTGTAAAACTTTCTTTTGAGTGCGTTGAATACTAAGAAAAGATTGATGCATGATAATTGTTTTGAGATATGAAGATGGTGATATTAGAGTCATGCTAGTTGAGTAGTTGTGAATTTGAGAAATACTTGTGTTAAAGTTTGTGATTCCCGTAGCATGCACGTATGGTGAACCGTTATGTGATGAAGTCGGAGCATGATTTATTTATTGATTGTCTTCCTTATGAGTGGCCGTCGGGGACGAGCGATGGTCTGTTCCTACCAATCTATCCCCCTAGGAGCATGCGTGTAATACTTTGTTTTGATAACTTCTAGATTATTGTAATAAGTATATGAGTTCTTTATGACTAATGTTGAGTCCATGGATTATACGCATTTTCCTTCCTTCCACCATTGCTAGCCTCTCTAATACCGCGCACCTTTCGCCGGTATCATACACCCACCATATACCTTCCTCAAAACAGCCACCATACCTACCTATCATGGCATTTCCATAGCCATTCCGAGATATATTGCCATGCAACTTTCCACTGTTCCGTTTATTATGACGTGCTCCATCATTGTCATATTGCTAGCATGATCATGTAGTTGACATCGTATGCGTGGCAAAGCCACCGTTCATAATTCTTCCATACATGTCACTCTTGATTCATTGCATATCCCGGTACACCGCCGGAGGCATTCATATAGTCATATTTGTTCTAAGTATCGAGTTGTAATTGTTGAGTTGTAAGAAAAATAAAAGTGTGATGATCATCAATTTTTAGAGCATTGTCCCAAGTGAGGAAAGGATGATGGAGACTATGATTCCCCCATAAGTCGAGATGAGACTCCGGACGAAAAAAAGAGGCAATAAAAAAAGGCCCAAATAAAAAAATGAGAGAAAAAGAGAGAAGGGACAATGTTACTATCCTTTTACCACACTTGTGCTTCAAAGTAGCACCATGATCTTCATGATAGAGAGTCTCTCATTTTGTCACTTTCATATACTAGTGGGAATTTTTCATTATAGAACTTGGCTTGTATATTCCAATGATGGGCTTCCTCAAAATGCCCTAGGTCTTCGTGAGCAAGTGAGTTGGATGCACATCCACTTAGTTTCTTTTGTTCAGAATTCATATACTTATAGATCTAGTGCATCCGTTGCCTGGCAATCCCTACTCACTCACATTGATATCTATTGATGGGCATCTCCATAGCCCGTTGATACGCCTAGTTGATGTGAGACTATCTTCCCCTCTTTTTGTCTTCTCCACAACCACCATTCTATTCCACATATAGTGCTATATCCAAGGCTCACGCTCATGTATTGTGTGAAGATCGAAAAAGTTTTGAAAATGTCAAAAGTATGAATCAATTGCTTGGCTTGTCATCGGGGTTGTGTATGATTTAAACACTTTGTGTGGTGAAGATAGAGCATAGCCAGACTATATGATTTTGTAGGGATAGCTTTCTTTGGCCATGTTATTTTGAGAAGACATAATTGCTTTGTTAGTATGCTTGAGGTATTATTATTTTTATGTCAACATGAACTTTTGTCTTGAATCTTTTGGATCTGATTATTCATACCACAATTCAGAATATTTACCTTGAAATTATGCCAAGTAGCACTCCGCGTCAAAAATTCTCTTTTTATCATTTACCTACTCGAGGACGAGCAGGAATTAAGCTTGGGGATGCCTGATACGTCTCCAATGTATCTATAATTTTTGATTGCTCCATGCTATATTATCTACTGTTTTGGACTATATTGGGCTTTATTTTCCACTTTTATATTATTTTTGGGACTAACCTATTAACCGGAGGCCCAGCCCGGAATTTCAAACGGAGTCCACACGGAATGAAACCTTCGGGAATGTGATTTTCTCATCAGATAAGACCCAGGAGACTTTGGCCCTCCGTCAAGAAAGCCACAAGGCGGTCACGAGGGTGGAGGCCCCCCCTAGGGCATGCCCGCCTGCCTCGTGGGCCCCTTGAAGCTCCACCGACGTACTCCTTCCTCCTATATATACCTACGTACCCCCAAATGATCAGATACGGAGCCAAAAACCTAATTCCACCGCCGCAACTTTCTGTATCCACGAGATCCCATCTTGGGGCCTGTTCCAGAGCTCCGCCGGAGAGGACCATCATCACGGAGGGCTTCTACATCATCCTAGCCCCTCCGATGAAGTGTGAGTAGTTTACCTCAGACCTTCGGGTCCATAGTTAGTAGCTAGATGGCTTCTTCTCTCTTTTTGGATCTCAATACAATGTTCTCCCCCTCTCTCGTGGAGATCTATTCGATGTAATCTTCTTTTTGCAGTGTGTTTGTTGAGACCGATGAATTGTGGGTTTATGATCAAGTCTATCTATGAATAATATTTGAATCTTCTCTGAATTCTTTTATGTATGATTGGTTATCTTTGCAAGTCTCTTCGAATTATCAATTTGGTTTGGCCTACTAGATTGGTTTTTCTTGCAATGGGGGAAGTGCTTAGCTTTGGGTTCAATCTTGCGGTGTCCTTTCCCAGTGACAGCAGGGGCAGCAAGGCACGTATTGTATTGTTGCCATCGGGGATAACAAGATGGTTTTTTTATCATATTGCATGAAACTATCCCTCTACATCATGTCATCTTGCTTAAGGCGTTACTCTGTTTTTAACTTAATACTCTAGATGCATGCTGGATAGCGGTCGATGAGTGGAGTAATAGTAGTAGATGCAGGCAGGAGTCGGTCTACTTGTCTCGGACGTGATGCCTATATACATGATCATACCTAGATATTCTCATAACTATGCTCAATTCTGTCAATTGCTCAACAGTAATTTGTTCACCCACCGTAGAATACTTATGCTCTTGAGAGAAGCCACTAGTGAAACCTATGGCCCCCGGGTCTATTCTCATCATATCAATCTCAATCACTTTATTATTGCTTTGCTTTTTACCTTTGCCTTTTATTTTACCTTGCATCTTTATACCAAAAATACAAAAAATATTATCTATCATCTCTATCAGATCTCACTCCCGTAAGTGAACGTGAAGGGATTGACAACCCCTAATCGCGTTGGTTGCGTTGAGCTATTGTTTTTGTGTAGGTACGAGGGACTCGTGCGTAGCCTCCTACTGGATTGATACCTTGGTTCTCAAAACTGAGGGAAATACTTACGCTACTTTGCTGCATCATCCTCTCCTCTTCGGGGAAATCCAACGCAGTGCTCAAGAGGTAGCAGCCCCCCTGACTGCTGGGACCAACCAGCTACATCTTCATAGGCACGGAAGTGCCTGACAGTAGGGACCCACCTGGTCGAAGCGTACGTAGCGTTGTCATTCTGGTCGTGAACGTGTACGTACATACTGGTCAATGTAGAGGCGCGCACGTGTCGTAGTAGAGGCACGGACGTAGCATGTACACGCATGTACAACGGCCAGTGTGCAAGAAAGAAAATACAGCCACGTACGTACATACGGATAGGGTCTCGAATGCCTACTCGCGCATACGTACGGTCAGGGCTCATGTACATGGCTGGGTCGGAATGAGAAACAGCGTCGTCATCATGTTCATGGGGAGCCAACCGGCTAGGTCGGAATGGAATGCGTCGTTGTGTTCATCGGGAGGGCTTGGACGGAACAGCCGATGGAAACAAGGCCTGACGTACCGCAGAACGAACGAAACGTCCTTGTGTTCGACCGGCCACGCGAAACGGGATCCTGTTCATCGGCAGGGGTCTGGAGTACCACAAAACGGAGGAAATGGACCTCCTACGTTCAAAACGGGGGTCCTATTGATCGGGAGGGGTGTGGCATACCGCAAAACGGAGGAAACGGACTTGTGTTGGAGCGCTACGGTCGAAACGGGGGTCCTGTTCATCGGGAGGGGTGTGGCGTACCGCAAAACGGGACTCCACGGGATACTGTTCATCTCCACCGTCGACCCCCTCCAGCCTCCACGGGCTGCTATTCAACCACCGTCGACCTCCTCCACCCTCCACCTGCGACTATTCATCCACGGGCTCCTGTTCATCCAGCCTCTACCGCGCGCTACTCCACCGCCTACTGTTCAACCAGCCCTCTCCACGGGCTCCTGTTCAACCACCCCTCCACGGGCTACTGTTCATCCAGCCCTCCACCATCTACTGTTCATCCAGCCGTCCACGGGGTGGTCCTGTTCATCCTGCCCCTCCACGGGGTCCTGTTCATCCAGCCCCAACCGGCTTGATCGATCGGGGTCCTGTTCATCCACAGGCAACACCATGGGGTCATGTTCATCCACCCCCACCAGGAACTGTTCATCCAAACCCCCCCAGCAATGCTCACTGTTCATCCAGAGGTAGCATCAATTGTCTTCAGTTAGCAGCAGTAGCAAAGGAATCGCTCGATCGGGTTCAGTTAACAGCCATTGATCGATCGCTCGAGTTCAGTAATGCATAGCCTGCAGTGCAATCGCTCGGGTTCAGTTAGAGCCCAACGCCTCGCTCGGGTTCAGTTAGAGCCCAACGCCTCGCACCCACGCGCGTGCATGTACGAGAGAAACGCGCATCGCTTGGCCCCGACCACCCACCGTAACCGGGAACACCCCGATATTTTCCTCGCCCTCGCTTCTACCACGGTTTTTTTCGTCATGGACGGCCCAAAGAATGTCATGCAGCTGCGTCTCTGGCCCGCCCAGGACGAAAAGCCCATTTTCTGTCATGATTTTTTGTCATAGAAGTAGGACCCCACCACATCTATGATGATACCGGGTTTTCTCACAATTATCGTCATAGAAGTGTCATAAGTATGACAGAAAAGAATTTCGTTCGGCCCAAAATGTCACGGATGTGTCTTTTTTTGTAGTGAGATGAACTAGGGTTCTAGAGGAGATGGTGGCGGTGAAGATGTTGATGGAGATTGACCCCCTCCCGCTGAGAGGATCGATGGTGATGACGATGGTGATGATTTCCCCCTCCTGGAGGGATGTTTCCCCGGCAGAACAGCTCCGCCAGAGCCCTAGATTGGTTCCGCCAATGTTCCGCCTTGTGGCGGCGGTGTTTCGTCCCGAAAGCTTCCTTCTGATTTTTTCCAGGGTAAAAGACTTCATATAGCAGAAGATGGGCACCTGAGGCCTGCCAGGGGGCCCACAAGGCAGGGGGCGCGCCCCCCACCCTCATGGATGGTGGGTGGCCCCCCTCTGGTTGATTCTTTTACCAGTATTTTTTATTAATTCCAAAAACTGCCTCCGTGAAGTTTTAGGACTTTTGGAGCTGTGCAGAATAGGTCTCTAATATTTGCTCCTTTTCCAGCCCAGAATTCCAGCTGCCGGCATTCTCCCTCTTCATGTAAACCTTGTAAAATGAGAGAGAATAGGCATAAGTATTGTGACATAATGTGTAATAACATCCCATAATGCAATAAATATCGATATAAAAGCATGATGCAAAATGGACGTATCAAGAAGCCACAAGTGAAATCTTCGGCCCCCAGGTCTCTTCCTTATTATATGTGGCTATCAAATTCAATGATGACATAGGCCATTACTTCCAAACAAAAAAAGGATTACATCAGGGTGACCCACTGTCTGCAATGTCATTTAATATTGTCACTAGCATGTTGGCTAATTTGATCCAACACACCAAACAAGATGGTCAAATTGAAGGAGTAGTGCCACATCTTGTTGATGGGGGACTCTCTATCTTGCAATATGCTGATGATACGATTCTTTTTATGAAACATGACCTTGATATGGCAAGAAATCTGAAAATTTTGCTTTCATCTTTTGAGCAAATGCCGGGCTTGAAATTAAGTTCCATAAAAGTGAATTGTTCTGTTTTGGATAAGCCAAGGAGATGGTTGCATAATATGCTAACTTGTTTGGCTGTGCACGGCCAGTTCCCGATTAAATATTTGGGAATTCTGATTCATTATCAGCGTCTCACTAATGCGGAGTGGAAATATGTTGAGGATTGATTGGAGAAACGATTGAGATATTGGAAAGGCAAGTTGCTCTCCATTGGAGGACGACTAGTTTTGATCAATTCTATCCTCACTAATATGGTTCTCTACATGATCTCATTTTTTCAACTTCCCAAAGGGGTTCTGCAAAGACTGGATTACTTCAGGTCCAAATTCTTTTGGCAAGGAGACAAGGAAAAGAAAAAAATATATAGGCTAACCAAGTGGAGCACTGTTTCTCGATCGGAAGACCAGGGAGGCCTAGGTGTTCAGGACTTCCAGGTCAGGAATGATGCCTTACTTAGTAAATGGTTGTTTGAGCTACTTACGGAGGATGGTGTTCGGCAAACTCTACCGCGCAAGAAGTATTTAGGCCAAAAGGCGTTGCCTCATGCACATTGGAAGCCTGGTGACTCGCATTTTTGGGCTGGACCGATGGCAGTCAAGAAACATCTTTTTCGCTTCAGATCTTTCACGATGAAGGACGACTCAGAGATACATTTTTGGGAGGACAAGTGGTTAGGAAATACACTCTTCGAGAACAGTACCCAACCTTGTACCACATTATACGTGGTAAGTATGATACTCTTGCACACATGATGTGCTCTTGCCTACCAGATATATCATTTAGGAGGGATTTGATTGGCCCCGCCTTGTGTCATGGCAACAGTTGTTATCCCGCTTGCATTTGATTAACTTGACACAAGGGCGGGATGTGTTTCGCTGGATGATACGTCCATTTTGCATCATGTTTTCTTACTGTTATTTATAATGTTTTGATCCATAATAATGCTTTTTGGAGTAATTCTAATGCCTTTTCTCTCATAATTTGCAATGAACACACCAAGAGAGAAAATTCTGGCAGCTGGAAATCTAGACCTGGAAAAGCTACGTCAGGCCACCTATTCTGCACAACTCCAAATGAGCTGAAACTTCATGGAGATTTTTTATGGATTATTTAAGAAATACTGGAGCCAACAAACACCAGAGGGGGTCCACTAGGTGGGCACAACCCACCTAGGCGCGCCAGGCCCCCAAGGGCGCCCTGGTGGGTTGTGGCCTCCTCGGCCCACCTCCGGTGACCATCTTCTGGTATATAAGTCATTTTGACCTAGAAAAAATAAAGATAAGACTTTCGGGGCAGAGCGCCACCGTCTCGAGGCGGAACTTGGGCAGGAGCACTTTTGCCCTTCGGCGGAGCGATTCTGCCAGGGGAACTTCCCTCTCGGAGGGGGAAATCATCGTCATCATCATCACAAAGAACTCTCCCATCTTGGGGAGGGAAATATCCATCAACATCTTCACCAGCACCATCTCATCTCAAACCATAGTTATCCTCTTGTATTCAATCTTGTTACCGGAACTATAGATTGGTGCTAGGGGGTGACTAGTAGTGTTGATTACATCTTGTAGTTGATTACTATATGGTTTATTTGGTGGAATATTATATGTTCAGATCCATGATGCTATTTAATACTCCTCTAATCATGAGCATGTTTATTATTTGTGAGTAGTTACCTTTGTTCTTGAGGTCACAGGAGAAATCATGTTGCAAGTAATCATGTGAACTTGATATGTGTTCGATATTTTGATAGTATGTATGTTGAGATTCCCTTAGTGGTGTCATGTGAACGTCGACTACATGACACTTCACCATATTTGGGCCTAAGGGAATGCATTGTTGAGTAGAAATTAGATGGTGGATTGCGAGAGTGACAAAAGCTTAAACCCCAGTTTATGCACTATTCCATAAGGGACCGATTTGACCCAAAAGTTTAATGCTATGGTTAGAATTTATTCTTAATGCTTTTCTCGTAGTTGCGGATGCTTGCGGGGGGGTAATAATAAGTAGGAGGTTTGTTCACGTAAGAACGGCACCTAAGCACCGGTCCACCCACATATCAAATTATCAAAGTAGCAAACACAAATCAAACCAACATGATGAAAGTGACTAGATGAAATTCCCGTGTACCCTCAAGAACGCTTTGCTTATCATAAGAGACAGTTTTGGCCTGTCCTTTGACTCAACAGGATTGGGCTACCTTTCTGCATACTTGTTACTATTATCATTACTTGCTCGTTACAAATTATCCTTCTATCAAACTACTCGCTACTTACAATTTCAGCACTTGCAGACATTACCTTACTGAAAACTACTTGTCATTTCCTTCTGCTCTCGTTGGGTTCGACGCTCTTACTTATCGAAAAGAGCTACAATTGACCCCCTATACTTGTGGGTCATCATGGCTATTTTCTGGCGCCATTTCCGGGGAGTGAAGCGCCGTTGGTAAGTGGAATTTGGTAAGGAAACATTTATATAGTGTGCTGAAATTTATCGTCACTTGTTACTATGGAAAACAATCCTTTAAGGGGTTTGTTCGGGGTATATTCACCTCGTCCGGAACCACAATTAGCTACCCCTCAACCTACTTCACCTACTGAAAATATTAAATATGAAATTCCTTCGGGTATGATAGAACAACTGCTAGCTAATCCTTATGCAGGAGATGGAACCGAACATCCTGATATGCACTTGATATATGTAGAACAAATTTGTGGATTGTTCAAGCTTGCAGGTTTACCCAGAGATGAGGTGATGAAAAAGTTTTTCCTTTTATCTTTGAAGGGAAAATCATTGGCATGGTATAGGCTATGCGATGATATTGGATCATGGAATTAGAATAGCTTAAAATTGGAGTTCCACCAAAAAAATTATCCTATGCATCTAGTTCATCGTGACCAGAATTATATATATAATTTTTGGCCTCGTGAAGGAGAAAGTATCGCTCTAGCTTGGGGAGGCTTAAGTCAATGTTATATTCATGCCCCAATCATGAGCTCTCAAAAGAAATTAGTATGCAGAACTTTTATGCTCGGTTTTCTCGTAATGACCAAACCATGTTGGACACTTCTTGTGCTGGTTCTTTTATGAAGAAAACTATTGAATTCCAGTGGGATCTTTTGGAAAGAATTAAACGCAACTCTGAAGATTTGGGAACTCGACGAAGGTAAAGACTTAGGTATTAAGCTTAAGTATGATTGTGTTAAATCTTTTATGGATACCGATGCTTTTCAAAAGTTTAGCATTAAATATGGACTTGACTCTGAGATAGTAGCCTCCTTTTGTGAATCATTTGCTACTCATGTTGAACTACCTAAAGAGAAGTGGTTTAAATATCACCCACCTATTAAAGAATAAATGAAAGAACCAGTACTAGTTAAAGAAGAAACTATACTTAATAATGTTGGTCCAGTTGTTCCTTCTGCTTATATTGAGAAAACCCCTTTACCTGTTAGGATAAAGGAACATGCTAAAAGTTTCAACTATGGTTAACAAAAGCATTGTTAGAACACCTAAACCAAATGAACAAATTAGAGTAGAACCTAATGTTTCTATGGTTAAAGATCTCTTGGAAGAAGATATAGATGGGCATGTTATTTACTTCTATGCTGAAGCTGCTAGAATTGCAAAACCCAATAAAATGGATAAACATAGACCAGTTTTTGGCATGCCTGTCATTTCAATTAAAATAGGAGATCACTGTTATCATAGTTTATGTGACATGGGTGCTAGTGTGAGTGCTATTCCTTACACTTTATATCAAGAAATTAAGAAAGACATAACACCTGCAGAGATAGAAGACATAGATGTTACTATTAAACTTGCTAATAGAGATACCATATCACCTTGTGGGATTATTAGAGATGTTGAAGTCTTGTGTGGGAAAATAAAATACCCTACAGATTTTCTTGTTCTTGGTTCCCCACAAGACGACTTCTGTCCCATTATCTTTGGTAGAAGTTTCTTGAATTAAGTTAATGCTAAGATAGATCGTATGAAACCAACTGTTGGTGTTAGCTTTGGTGATGAGTCTCATGAGTTTAGTTTTTCCAAGTTCAATAGAAATCATCATGAAAAAGAATTGCTTGGTAAGGATGAACTAATTGGTCTTGCTTCTATAGCCATGCCACCTACTGATCCTTTAGAACAGTATTTGCTAGACCATGAAAATGATTTACATATGCATGAAAGAAATGAAATAGATAAGATTTTCTTTGAACAACGTCCTCTGCTTAAACAAAATTTGCCTATGAAAACTCTTAGAGGTCCTCCTCCACCTAAAGATGATCCTGTGTTTGAATTAAAACAATTGCTAGACACTTCGAAATATGCTTATCTTGATGAAAAGAAGATATATCATGTTATTATTAGTGCTAACCTTTCAGAACATGAAGAAGGAAGATTGTTGAAAGTTATAAGGAAGCACCGAGATGCTATTGGATATACTCTTGATGATTTAAAGGGCATTAGTCCCACTCTATATCAGCACAAAATTAATATGGAACCTGGTGCTAAACCCGTTGTTGATCACCAACGTCGGTTAAATCCGAAGATGAAAGAAGTGGTAAGAACGAAAAAACTAAAACTCCTGGAACCAGGTATAATCTATCCTATAGCTGATAGTAGATGGGTAAGTCATGTTCATTGTGTCCCTAAGAAAGGAGGTATTACTGTTGTTCCTAATGATAAGAATGGACTTATTCCACAAAGAATTGTTACAGGCTATAGAATGGTAATTGATTTCAGAAAATTAAATAAAGCAACTAGAAGAGATCATTACCCTTTGCCTTTTATTGATCAAATGCTTGAAAGATTATCTAAGAACACACACTTTTGCTTCCTTGATGGATATTCCGGCTTTTCACAAATACCTGTTTCTCAACCAAATCAAGAAAAGACCACTTTTACTTGTCCTTTTGGAACCTATGCTTATAGACGTATGCCTTTTGGTTTATGTAATGCACCTGCTACCTTTCAAAGATGCATGATGGCTATATTCTCTGACTTTTGTGAAAAGATTGTTGAGGTCTTCATGGATGACTTTTCTGTTTATGGGAGGTCTTTCGATGATTGTTTAAGCAATCTTGAGCGAGTTTTGCTAAGATGTGAACAAACAAATCTTGTCTTGAATTGGGAGAAGTGCCACTTTATGGCTAATGAAGGCATTGTCTTGGGTCATAAAATTTCTGAAAGAGGTATTGAATTGGACCAAGCTAAGGTTGATGCAATTGAGAAAATGCCATGTCCTAAGGACATCAAAGGTATTCGTAGTTTCCTAGGTCATGCTGGTTTCTATAGGAGGTTTATTGAGGACTTTTCTAAAATTTCTAGGCCTCTTACGAATCTTTTGCAAAAGGACATTCCTTTTGTTTTTTATGATGATTGTCTTGAATCCTTTGAAACACTAAAAAAAGCTTTAATCTCTGTACCTGTTGTTCAACCACCTGATTGGAACTTGCCTTTTGAAATTATGTGTGATGCTAGTGATTATGCTGTTGGTGCTGTTCTAGGACAAAGAGTTGATAAGAAATTGAATGTTATCCATTATGCTAGTAAAACTCTAGACAGTGCTCAAAGAAATTATGCTACTGCTGAAAAAGAATTCTTAGTAGTGGTGTTTGCTTGTGATAAATTTAGACCTTATATTGTTGATTCCAAAGTAACTGTTCACACAGACCATGCTGCTATTAAATATCTTATGGAAAAGAAAGATGCTAAACCTAGACTTATTTGTTGGGTTCTCTTGTTGCAAGAATTTGATTTGCATATTATTGATAGAAAAGGAGGTGAGAACCCCGTAGCTGATAACTTGTCTAGGCTTGAAAATGTGCTTCATGACCCACTTCCTATTGATGATAGTTTTCCTAATGAGCAGTTAGCTGCGATAAATGTTTCTCATAGTACTCCTTGGTATGCTGACTATGCTAATTACATTGTTGCTAAATATTTACCACCTTGCTTTACCTATCAACAAAAGAAAAAAAATTCTTCTATGATTTAAGACATTACTTTTGGGATGACCCACATCTTTATAAAGGAGTAGATGGTATTAGTAAACATTGTGTACCTGAGCATGAACAGGGACAAATCCTACGGAAATGTCACTCCGAGGCTTATGGAGGGCATCATGCTGGAGATAGAACTGCTCACAAGGTATTGCAGTCTGGATTTTATCGGCCTGCTCTCTTCAAGGATGCTCGTAAGTATGTCTCATCTTGTAATGAATGCCAAAGAATAGGTAATATCGGTAAGCGTTAAGAAATGCCTATGAATTATTCACTTGTTGTTGAACCATTTGATGTTTGGGTATTTGATTACATGGGACATTTTCCTTCCTCTAATGGGTATACACATATTTTGGTTGTTGTTGATTATGTTACTGAATGGCTAGAAGTTATTCCAACCAGTAGTGTTGAACACAACACCTCTATTAAAATGCTTAAGGAAGTTATTTTCCCAAGGTTTGGAGTCCCTAGATATTTAATGACTAATGTTGGTTCACACTTTATTCATGGTGCTTTCCGTAAAATGCTTGCTAAGTATGATGTTAACCATAGAATTGCATCATCCTATCATCCTTAGTCTACTCGTCAAGTTGAACTTAGCAATAGAGAAATAAAATTAATTTTGCAAAAGACTGTCAATAGGTCCAGGAAAAATTGGTCTAAGAAATTAGATGATGCACTTTGGGCTTATAGAACATCATATAAAAATCCTATGGGTATGTCTCCTTACAAAATGGTTTATGGAAAAGCTTGTCATTTGACTCTTGAGTTAGAACATAAAGCATATTGGGCAGTCAAAGAACTCAACTATGATTTCAAACTTGCTGGTGAAAAGAGGTTATTTGATATTAGCTCATTAGATGAATGGAGAACCCAAGCTTACGAAAATGGAAAGTTGTTCAAAGAAAAAGCTAAAAGATGGCATGACAAAAGAATCCAAAAGCATGAGTTTAAAGTCGGGGAATATGTTCTTTTGTACAGCTCTCGTTTTAGATATTTTGCAGGGAAGCTCCTGTCGAAATGGGAAGGCTCATATGTCATCGAGGAGGTTTACCGGTCCGGTGCCATCAAAATAAATAATTCCGAAGGTACTAACCCGAAGGTTGTCAACGGACAACGAATAAAGCATTATATCTCATGTGCGCCTATTAATGTTGAAAGCAATATTATTCAAACTTTGACACCGGAAGAGCACATAAAAGAGTCCTTCCTGAACACTCCAGAATCATCAAAATAAGGAGGTACGTGATACGGTAAGCAAACGAACTCCAAAAAATCCGCAAAAATATCTTGTGTCAGTTTTGGAATATTTTAGAATTTTGGAAATAAAGAAACTTCCAGGAAGCGCCCCCTAGTGGGCACAAGACACCAGGGCGCGCCAGGCATGCCTCGCGCGCCCAGGTGGGTTGTGCCCACTTGGGACACCTTCCGTACTCCGTTTTTCTCCCATGTACTTGTCCTCCAAGATAAAAAAAATCTATATATACTTCCCGAACCTGTTAATCAGCGTATCGCGAAGAAATCCTCTGTTCTCTTTTCTTGCTGTTTTCTACGCAGACTTGAAAATATGTCGTTCCAAGACTCCGACGGGGAGAGCTATGTCTCATATCTCATTGATGATCCAAAGACCCATGGGGACCTATCTCCTTGTGGTCGAACCACTGATGACGAGGAGGATGCTCACCTGATGAGGCTCGATGATTCAAGCTCGGAGGAGGAGGATATCCCTCCACCTCAACTAGGGGATATGCACGTGAAGTTCAGGAAGTCCAGTCTCCCTAAAAGGGCTAACCGATCTATTCCTTTTTGTTTTAGACGGAAAAGCAAAGGGGACTTATATGACAAGTTCTTGAAGCTGGAGTTGGAGGTCGATGATTTAAAGGAGGAGATTGCTCTCCTCAATTACAATATGAAAAAGTTGAAGGCATGCTCTTCATCACCACCACCATCTTCTTCACCACCAAAGGAGAATTGAGTATCAGGTATGGGCACTACCCTTGGCTTCCGCAAAGCTTGGGGGAGGTTCCCCGGTATCGTATCACCCCACTATCCTTTTTGCTTTTACTTATCTTAGTTTGATATTTTTGCTTTAGATGAAATAAAAGTTTAGTTCGATCCTTTCTTATTTGTGAGTTTTCTTAGTGATCTATCATTGTAATCGTGTGCAAGTTATATAATAAAGTTTAGTTTGAGTTTTTACTTTCTTTGCAGCCATGTTGCAAATAAAGAAAAGAAATAAGAAAGAAAGAAAAAGAGAAAGGAAACAAATGAAAGAAAGGAAATAAATCAATAAGATTATATACTAATCATATGGTAGGTGATAGCACCACATAAGGAAAAGTATAAGTAAGAAAATTTTATTAGAGATTGACAAACATAGCATTAGTCAGTGATGCAACTCATGAAAGAATTAATAAGGGAAGGGAAGATTTACATATAAATACATCATCCTAGAAATCTTTTGTGATTGTGAGACCACATCAAAATATTATATGCCAAAATTGTTGACGTTGGACAAGGAATACAACTTAATGGTTTATGTTTGTTTATATTCACATAGAAGTCATATTGCCATAGATCCTTTAACATGTAGTGCTTGCCCCCATCTTTGCTAGCCAAAAATTCCGCACTAAGTAGAGATACTACTTGTGCATCCAAAAACCCTTAAACCCAAATATTTTTCAAGTGTCCACCATACCTACCTAGGGATTGAGCAAGATCCCTCAAGTTGTCATCAGTGCAAAAAGGCAATAAAATTTGCTTCTAAATATGTGAGATCATTTAATGTAAGAGAAAATTGAGCATTGTACGAACTTGGATACAAAGAATAAAAGCGACAAACTGCATAATAAAGGTTGTCATCTTAAGGGGCAATACAACGTGACGTTCTCTTGCACTAAGGGATTGAGCATGCAAACAAATAAGCACCTGGCAACCTCTACTTCTCTTTGTAAAGGGCCTTTCCTTTACTTTTATGTATTTACTTTTATGCAAAGAGTCAAAGTTTTCCTTCTATCCCTTTTTATTTTCTCTTTTGGCAAGCATCATGTGGTGAGGAAAGATCTAGGCACATATGTATAGTTGAATATAGATAGCATGAGTTATTATTGTTGACATCACCCTTGACGTGAGTATGTTGGGAGGCGAAACTATAAGCCCCTATCTTTCTATGTGTTCGGTTGAAACGTTTTGCTCATGTCTACTCGGTGAGTGTTAGCAATCATAGAAGACTATATGATGGTTGAGTATGTGGACTTGCTTAAGGGCTCCGACACGTCACCCTTCGTGAAAAGATGATGAATTGTAGTTGCAAAGTTGATTGAGAACATAGTTTGTTGGTTTCTAATAGAGTTTTTTCTTCATACTTTGATTGTGTGATGAACTGTTACTTATTCATGGGAAGTATATGATGCAAGTTCCATGATAAAAGTCCTATGTTTAATTTTGTTGTTGTTATAATAATCAACATGATGCTTCTATGCCTGTATTTTGTTTTTATCGACACCTCTCTCTCCAAGCATGTGGCCATGTTTTCTGATTTCGATTTTCGCTTGAGGACAAGTGAGGTCTAAGCTTGGGGGAGTTGATACGTCCATTTTGCATGATGTTTTATTACTGTTATTTATAATGTTTTTATCCACAATAATGCTTTTTGGAGTAATTATAATGCCTTTTCTCTCATAATTTGCAAGGAACACACCAAGAGGGAAAATTCCGGCAGCTGGAAATCTAGACCTGGAAAAGCTACGTCAGGCCACCTATTCTGCACAACTCCAAATGAGTTGAAATTTCACGGAGTTTTTTATGGATTATTTAAGAAATACTGGAGCCAATAAACACCATAGGGGGGCCACCAGGTGGGCACAACCCACCTGGGCGCGCCAAGCCCCCAGGCGCACCCTGGTGGGTTGTGGCCTCTGAGGGAGTCCTGGATTAGGGGGTGTCCGGATAGCCGGACTATACCTTTGGCCGGACTCTCGGACTATGAAGATACAAGATTGAAGACTTCGTCCCGTGTCCGGAAGGGACTTTCCTTGGCGTCGAAGGCAAGCTTGGCAATACGGATATGTGGATCTCCTACCATTGTAACCGACTCTGTGTAACCCTAGCCCTCTCTGGTGTCTATATAAACCGGAGGGTTTTAGTCCGTAGGATGAACAACAATCATACCATAGGCTAGCTTCTAGGGTTTAGCCTCCTTGATCTCGTGGTAGATCTACTCTTGTACTACCCATACCATCAATATTAATCAAGCAGGAGTAGGGTTTTACCTCCATCGAGAGGGCCCGAACCTGGGTAAAAACATCGTGTCCCTTGTCTCCTGTTACCATCTGCCTAGACGCACAGTTCGGGACCCCCTACCCGAGATCCGCCGGTTTTGACACCGACATTGGTGCTTTCATTGAGAGTTCCTCTGTGTTGTCACTATCAGGTAGGATGCCTCATCCCATCTTTAAAGACGGCACCGCTGCTAAGGGAGCTTTGGTTGTCGGCCAAACTCTCCGGCTAGGCGGTTTTCTTATGACTGCCTGTTCGGCTGCTGCGCCGACGATGACCTCTCGGGTCATCAAAAGGAAACTTCACGTCAACTTGGAATTCACCGAGCAGTTAGATCCAATGGAGCTCTCCTCCCTAAACGAGCTCTTGGATCGCATCGCCGCCCTGGGAGTCGCTACAGACTACGACCAGATTGGGCCTAAACCCGATCTGAGGGAGATTAACTCCCCCCAGGTCACCCATCACATTGCAGTGGTAGAGGGACAATGTGGCAACCCGTCATCTATCTTAAGGACTAGCTATGTCCAGATTCCCGATCCCTCCAAGCCGGATACCCGCGGAGGGGAGGACGTCATTCAAGACCTGAACTTAGAGTCAGGCAACGGGCTAGATTCGTCGGACAACATCCAAGAATCCAAACTTCCGAGTTCGGAAACTCCTTGGCCCCCGAGTCTCAGATTGGGTGAGGTTTTGGATTTAAATCCACCCACCCACCCGAACATAAGCAATCTATCCCAAATTAGGCAAGAGCCTAAAGAAACAGTACATCATTACTGGGCCAGATTCCTCCTAGTTATGAACAGGACAAAGGACTGCCGCGAGGAAGACGCGATTTCATTCTTCTGCAATTATTGCATGGACAAGGGAATCCTCAACGCCATAAGTCGCCGTGATATTACATGCTTCGCTGACGTGGCGGCCATAGTACGAAAGTACTGTGCGATGGAAAGCGCCTGGAAAACCGAAATAAAATTTTGGGACAATCCGGCCCTGAATACAAACCCAGTCCGAAATAAAAGGGTGCATCATCGCCAGACACCCGTGTTAAACACCAAAAAGCAAAAACCCTCCACAGGGCATGGAACCGTACTGGAAGGATGGCTTAATGGACCCTGTAAAATTCACAGTACAGAGGGCGCCACACCAACTCATAGCCTTAGAGCATGTTGGATACTCCGGCAGGTGGCAAAAATTGGCGAAGATCTTCTAATTCCAGAAGCCACAGAAAGCCACCCTAGGAACACCAGTATGATATTAACAGTCTTCGAGACTTTCGCATCAAATAATATGCGAAAAAGAACACTCCGTAGCCATGCCGAAGTCTACCAAGTAGCAACAATAAACCCATGGAGTGACACGGCTATTACTTTTAATGCCAGTGATGAACCTAAATTCCGAACAGCCCGAGCACCAGCCGCATTGGTCCTCAGTCCAATAGTGGACAGCTTTCGCCTTACCAAGGTACTCATGCATGGCGGCAACAGATTGAACCTCATTTATGAGGAAACACTTCAAAAAATGGAAATAGACTGGAACCGCATTGAGCAAAGCAGCACAACCTTTAGAGGAATAATCCCTAGTCGGGAAGCGCGCTGTACAGGAAAAATCACACTAGATGTGGTGTTCGGCACGCCGGATAATTACAGGTCTGAAGAGGTCACGTTCCAAGTGGCCCCGTTCAGTTGCGGATACCACGCTCTGCTAGGGCGGGAAGCATTTACAATCTTCCAAGAAATACCCCATTACGGGTACATGAAGCTCAAGATGCCCGGGCCTAACGGAATCATCACCCTCTCTAACGATCCGGACATAGCACTCCGCGCCAAAAATAAGACAGACGCACTGGCCCTCGAGGCACTATCCGAAGCCCTAGCGGCTGAGGAACTGACTGCGCTGCGCTCCATGGTGAATAGGGACGATGTGATACTCGACAAAAGATCCAAGTCCACCTCCTTTAAACCGGCGGACAAACTAGTCAAAT
This sequence comes from Triticum dicoccoides, assembly GCF_002162155.2. Lineage (NCBI taxonomy): Eukaryota > Viridiplantae > Streptophyta > Magnoliopsida > Poales > Poaceae > Triticum > Triticum dicoccoides. The sequence continues at coordinate 537,199,568 of NC_041388.1, forward strand.
TCCAGGTCCATCCAATGGACCCTAATAAAACAGCTTCCATCGGGGCACAGTTAAACCCTGATGTAGACGCCGCACTGCGAGAGTTCCTACGCGAGAACTGGGACATTTTCACCTGGCACCCTTCAGACATGCCAGGAATCCCACGCAGGCTGGCCGAACACAGCTTAAATATCCTAAAAGGATTCAAGCCAGTCAAACAGGCTCTTCGGCATTTTTCTGAACCTAAGAGACAGGCCATGGGAGAGGAACTAGCCAAGCTATTGGAGGCCGGATTCATTAGAGATATAAAACATCCGGACTGGCTAGCAAACCTGGTGATGGTACCAAAGAAGGACAAATCCTGGCGCCTGTGCATTGATTTTAAAGACCTTAACAAGGCTTGCCCAAAGGATCCCTTCCCCCTCCCCCGCATCGATCAAATTATTGACGATACCGCAGGACACGATTCGTTGTGTTTCCTCGACGCATACTCCGGCTACCATTAAATCAAGATGGCAGAGTTAGACCAAGCTGCAACGGCATTCATCACACCATACGGCCCATTCTGCTTCAACACAATGCCCTTCGGGCTCAAAAACGCCGGCGCAATATATCAGCACATGATTCAGACATGTTTGGCAAACCAGATCAGCAAAATAGTGGAGGCATACGTAGATGACGTGGTCGTTAAAACAAGACATGTTGAATCTCTAGTAGACGACTTGAGGCTCACATTCGAGAACCTCCGAACATACGACATCAAGCTCAACCCGGAAAAATGCGTTTTCGGCATTCCAGCCGGAAAGCTCTTGGGCTTCATTGTATCCGGTAGAGGAATTGAAGCAAATCCAGCCAAGATCCAAGCTCTGTCACAATTGGATATCCCAAGTGACCTCAAACAAATACAAAAATTAACCGGATGCATGGCGGCTCTAAGCCGCTTTATCTCCCGCTTGGGAGAAAAGGCACTACCCCTTTACCGCCTCCTTCGGTGCACCGAACACTTCGAGTGGACGGATGCAGCCACGGCCGGACTCGACGAAATAAAAGCCATATTGGCAACAAACCCAGTCCTGGCCGCGCCAAACATTGGCGAACCAATGCTATTATACATTACAGCAACCCATCAGGTTGTAAGCGCAGTGCTCGTCGTCGAACGAGAAACGGACGGACACAAATTCCCCCTTCAAAAGCCGGCCTATTATGTGTCCACTGTCCTTACTCCGTGCAAATCACGGTACCCGCATTATCAAAAGATTGCATACGCGGTATTTATGGCATCCCGGAAGCTGCGACACTACTTTTAAGAGTGTTCAATAACAGTAGCCTCGGAGGTGCCACTTAACGATATTATAAACAACCGCGACACAACGGGCTGGATTGCAAAATGGGCCATTGAGCTCCTCCCGTTCGACATAACTTACAAGCCACGGCGAGCTATTAAGTCGCAAGTTTTGGCCGACTTCGTCGCAGAATGGACGGAAGCCGAACTCCCTAAAGAGTACGGCACATATTCAAACTGGATCATGCACTTCGATGGCTCTAAAATGTTGGCCGGTCTAGGGGCGGGCGTCATTTTTACGTCCCCCACAGGATACACAGTTCAATATGTGCTCCAGATAATGTACACGGACTCCAACAATGCAGCCGAATATGAGGCCCTTTTACATGGTCTCCGGATGGCAGTATCCATGGGCATTCAATGCCTAGAGGTGCGTGGGGATTCGAACCTCGCGATATCCCAAATAAATGGAGACTTTGATGCCAAGGATCCAAAAATGGCAGCTTATTGCAATGTCGTCTTAAAAATGTCAGCTCGGTTCGAAGGGCTCGAATTTCACCACATAGCCCGGGAAAATAATCAGGCGGCAGATGTCCTGGCACGCATTGGCGCAAAACGCGATGTAGTCCCCCCCCCCCAACATCTTCCTGGAAAGGTTGTTCAAGCCATCCGTAGTATGGGAAGGGGAACCCGGCAATAACAGCCCGGACCCAACTGCACTGCCCGACACCGAACAATCTGACGTAACTAGAGGCTCTGCCAATGAAACAACACCTTCAGCCCACGTAATAATGGCCGTCATCGCCCCGTGGACAGAACCATTCCTAGCCTACCTTACTAGGCAGGAACTCCCCGAGGACCAAAATGAGGCACGCTGCATAGTGCGGCGATCTAAAGCCTATAAAGTCCATGAGGGAGAGCTTTATAAGAAAAGCACTACCGGAGTCCTTCAAAGGTGCATCTCCGAAGAGGAAGGGCGGAACCTTCTGGCTGAAATTCATGCCGGACTCGGCGGTCATCATGCTGCAGCTCGGTCCCTTGTAAGCAAGGCCTTCCGTACAGCCTTTTATTGGCCGACGGCCCGGGCAGACGCTCAGGACCTAGTCCAACGATGCGTCGGTTGCCAGCTTTTTGCAAACCAAAGCCATATGCCACCCACCGCCCTCCAAACTATCCCCATCACTTGGCCCTTCGAGGTCTGGGGGCTTGACATGGTTGGACCCCTTAAAGGTGGAACCCACAAGAAAAAAATACTTACTGGTCATGGTGGATAAGTTCACCAAATGGATAGAAGCCAAGCCTATTAAGATGGCCAAATCTGGACCGGTGATAGACTTTATATCCGGGGTCATACACTGTTACGGCGTCCCCCACAGCACATCATCACCGATAACGGCATGAACTTTATGGCCGACGAGGTACAACTCTGGTGTAAAAACATGGGCATCAAGCTCGATTATGCTTCCGTCTATCACCCACAAACTAACGGCCAGGTCAAGCGAGCAAATGGTCTTATCATGAGCGGCATCAAACCCAGATTAGTGCGGTCCCTTAAGGAATCTAACACGCACTGGGTAGGGGAGCTCAACTCCGTACTCTGGGGGCTGCGAACCACGCCGAATCGCACCACCGGATACACACCATTTTTATGGTGTATGGCGTAGAGGCAGTTTTGCCCTACGACATAATTCATGACTCACCTCGTGTGCGCATGTACGAAGAAAGAGAAGCCAAGCTCGATCGGCAGGACAGTTTGGACGCCTTGGAGGAGGAGCATGACGTGGCAAATGCTCGTTCCACATTCTATCAACAGCAGGCTCGAAGATACCAAAGCAGAGAAGTACGGGCCAAAAATTACAATGTTGGCGAATTAGTTCTACGCCTGCCGGTCAAGAAAAAGGACAAACTCAAGCCCAAATGGGAAGGTCCCTTCATAATTGACCAAGTCTTGACTGGTGGAGCGTACCGCCTGCGAGATGCATCGGATAACCGACTCGAGCCGAACCCATGGAACGCAGCCCGTCTCCGAAGATTCTATGCCTAGCGTCGGACTCTGTGTTCGTCTCCTTCCTCTGTCCATTTTTTATATACTTTCTATCTTATATTTCTCTCCTTCTCCCCTCCTTTTCTCTTATAGCCTTTAAAGGATCATCAACTGACGCGCTATCCGCGCTCATTAGACCTGGGGGCTTCTTTAACAGAAGCTTATTTATACGGGCTTCATGCCCAACACATGCGTCACACTTCCGGATGTACCTTTTATTCACCATTATATGCCTCAATATGACTTAAGTTTTGGCCAAGCTGGGTTGCCTGGCTCCTGTGCTTACCCCTACGTTCCCGATTGTTCGGCTAGGTGGTAAAGGGAGCACCTCTGCGATTGTTACTGTCGGGTCAGCCGGATGTGTACCTCAGACTGGATGAAGCCGAAAGCTAGCGTTCTTAAGGGAATATTCGGTCGGTGAACTAAAGATGATTTTTCACTTATTTATTTATGCGCCCCCATATGTTTTTCCTGCGTCTCTTTTCATAGTCCGGACATGCACTTTAGGGCATGCCTCCCAGGGAAAGGAACCCCTAACGGAACTATTCTCCCTGGAAGATGTTTCTTACTAACCATGTAATATAACATAACTAGCTGGGCACTTGTCTGTTCAAGCACTAATGACCTCTACGCCTGGTCTCCATGCATACCCCGGTTCTTATATAACCGTGAGGGTATTCGGACACACTCCGGACCGTCAGGTCCCGAGGTTGAAGAGAAAAGGTCGGCCATGACAAATGATCTACAATCCGGCTAGAAGGCATTACACATGTCAATTAAAATTACATAGTCAATCTGACTGATTGTATTCCTCTTCAATACCGTCTAATAGGTTGTCTAGTTTACAGTCCCATTGGGAATACTTTGCGACCAATTCTACTTGGCCGTATACTAAGCTCACAGGGATCTCCTTCCCATCGGGCCCCATAGGTCCGATCTTGGCCATGTGGTTTGGGTCAGCCTTCGTGTACCGCGTCTTCACCATGGCCCAGGCCTCCCTGGCGCCTTGACGGCATGCCGATATCTTCCACAATCGGAAGCACCGCCGCGCTCCCTTCAGCTTCTCTACAAGCTCTCCAAGGCCTTCGGGCATGGAGACGGATGGCCACAAGGCTTGGGCGACGCCTTGCATCACCTGCCGAACTCGCTCGTGCAGTTGTGAGAGCTCGGGAAGAAGGTCACCCGTAGAACCGGGCATTTCCTCTGCAGGACGACCTGTGAGCATACCTACAGACATTACTCTGTTAGTCGACTTCCTCGCCGAACTCCTTTTTCAAAGTTCGTTTAAGCACTTACTAAATATGTTGTGCCGAAGCCGCTGATTCTCCTTAACGGAGTCCGACAATTGGGCACGAACATCCTTCAGTTCAACCCCAGCTTGGTGTTGGCATCTTGGAGATTGTTCTTCTCCCGCCTCACCTTTGTCAGCACACTCTCACCAGCCTTTAGCTGGCGTAGGAGTTGTTGCTTATCCGGATTTAATCCGGCGCCATCTACAATTTCATTTGTCAGATTTGCACCCATGCCGCACTTCATAAAATACTTATCTTTCGAAGTGTATATTACCACAGGGGGTCTCCTTGGGCTCCCCTGCCGCGGCTAGTGCGGCCTCAAGTTGGGCCTTGCACTCTTCTAGCTCCTAGGACAGTTGGGTATTCTTTTCCGCAAGAACCTACATTATTAATGATCCTTAAATCAGTTATTCTAACTGTTTCAAGTCTCGGGGGCTACTGATATATATAACCATTAAATTTTCTCACCCGTATGTCTTTTACATATTGCTCCGTGGCTCTGGCTAGACCATTTTGAGTGGCACGGAGGTACGCATCTCCCGAGTTGAAGGCATCCAATGACTCTTAGGAGAAACAAGCGTCGCAAAGAACTGTCCAGCGACGCCTGTGGTTCATGGCACTCTCCACCTCAGAATTGGTGGCAGAAGGCCTATCCGCATCCTTTGTCGGAGGAGCGTCCGCTTTCGGACCAGGCTTTGGAGCCTGGCTGCTGGAGGCGTGATTGGCAACCTCTCCGGATATAGTCCGGCGAGGTCTCTTTGTCCTGAAAATAGCACGAGCGTTAATATGCCTGGGAGAAATAACACCTGGGAAAAAGATGGCGCGCTATACCTTTGCGCCGGCGTCTCAGTCCGGACCGCACTCCTTTTCAGCCCACGGGGCCTTGCAGCCCCTCGTTGGCTAGTCGCCGCAGGCTCGGCCTCCCGTCTCAAGGACCTCCCCTGCAAAACACGGTTGTTATGCGGAAATCGAAAACATGCGAGGATGGATCCCTTTTCAAGGTGCTGGGACTTCGGTCTTAGTTACCTGTGACGCTGGGAATAGCCCTGGGTAATCGGCCGTAATGGCCACCAAGGCGTTGTCCTTGCTCAATTAATGAAACACCCCATCAATCAGCTCCACACATAAGTCCGGATCCTCTTGGGAGGTCGGGTCAAGGAACCGTCCCGGATCCTCGGGTTGTGGAGGAGGGCTGTTTATTTCTTTAACAGCCTGGCGCAGTT
>NC_041388.1:537205749-537229817 GCF_002162155.2 Triticum dicoccoides
ATTTAACGATGGGAATATAAAATGGATGGGCAAGTAAAAGTGTCCACTTACCCAACTTGGAGGATTGTACATAGAAAATCCACCCTGTGGGTTGACGCGGAGAAATTCCTCCTCTTCTCCCTTGTACAAAGCGGACAAGATCTTTATTAGAGCGGCAGCCGATTCCGGACCCTTACGGCCATGGTGGGTGGCGTCGTCCTCTCCGTTGAAGTCCCACATGGGGTGGCCTCTATACTATAGCGGCTGCACCCCCTGCATGATGCATGCGGCCATGACCCCGATCATGGTCAGTCCGGAATGGGCTAACAATCTTATCCGACCCATCAGGTAAAGAATGTCCTTGTCACTTTCCCTCTGAGAGCTCCGTTGACGCCAGCTTAGGCGCTTCTTCAGGGGAGCACTGTCGAACTCAGGAAGGCCGATCCGAACAGGATCCGGTAGCGGGACGTCCTCTATATAAAACCATTCCGAAGGCCAGTCCTCGGACGCCTTCTTTGGGGTTCCGGATAGATATCCGGTCCCGGCGATGCGCCACACTTCGGCTCCGCCCACTTGATATATTGACCCCTTTTGAGAACGGGGCACAAGGCAGAATAGCTTCTTCCACAGTGCGAAATGAGCCTCGACACCCAAAAACAGCTCGCAAAGGGCTACGAAGCCCGCGAGATGCAATATGGAGGGAGGCGTGAGGTTGTGCAGCTGGAGGCCATAGAACTCCAGGAGCCCCCGGAGAAACGAATGAATTGGAAATCCGAGCCCTCTTATTAAATAAGGGACAAGGCATACCCGCTCTCCTTTGGAGGGATTGGGGGTGCTCTCTGCCATTATAGGTGGCAAGTCCGGCTCGAACCGGGACCATATAGGCCGGGGGGAGAAATCCCTTGGTCTGGTGCGTCACTAGCTCGCTATGTGGGATGGAGCATCTCTCCCAATCTCCAGGCTAAGGGCTAGAAGGGCGAGAGGAGGAGCTGCGACGACTGGCCATGGTGGAAAGGACCTTTGTCGGATACGCTCTGATGAATACTCGCGGGGGGGGGGAGATGGTGTGGTTTGGATCTAAATCCTCGTCCCTTTAAATAGGCGGCTCATTTACGCGGCTAGGGGTATAAATGTAAAAACACCCTGACTTTTCGTATTCGTTTGACACATGGAAGACGGCCATTATTGGGCATAGAAGCCAAGGAGCGCTACATTTACAAGAAACCAGACATTATTCGACAGGTACACGGAATTTGGAGGAGAACCCGCCTTGCAATGCCGAAGACAACTTGCGCGCCGGACTCGTCGTCATTGAAGCTTGGTTCGGGGGCTACTGAGGGAGTCCTGGATTAGGGGGTGTCCGGATAGCCGGACTATACCTTTGGCCGGATTCTCGGACTATGAAGATACAAGATTGAAGACTTCGTCCCGTGTCCGGAAGGGACTTTCCTTGGTGTGGAAGGCAAGCTTGGCGATACGGATATGTGGATCTCCTACCATTGTAACCGACTCTGTGTAACCCTAGCCCTCTCCGGTGTCTATATAAACCGGAGGGTTTTAGTCCGTAGGAAGAACAACAATCATACCATACGCTAGCTTCTAGGGTTTAGCCTCCTTGATCTCGTGGTAGATCTACTCTTGTACTACCCATATCATCAATATTAATCAAGCAGGAGTAGGGTTTTACCTCCATCGAGAGGGCCCGAACCTGGGTAAAAACATCGTGTCCCTTGTCTCCTGTTACCATCCGCCTAGACGCACAGTTCGGGACACCCTACCCGAGATCCGCCGATTTTGACACCGACAGCCTCCTCGGCCCACCTCCGGTGCCCATCTTCTGGTATATAAGTCATTTTGACCTAGAGAAAAATAAAGAGAAGACTTTCGGGGCGGAGCGCCGCCGTCTCGAGGCGGAACTTGGGCAGGAGCACTTTTGCCCTCCGACGGAGTGATTCTGCTGCGGGAACTTTCCTCCCGGAGGGGGGAATCATCGTCATCATCATCACCAACAACTCTCCCATCTTGGGGAGGGCAATCTCCATCAACATCTTCACCAGCACCATCTCATCTCAAACCCTAGTTCATCTCTTGTATTCAATCTTGTTGCCGGAACTATAGATTGGTGCTAGGGGTGACTAATAGTGTTGATTACATCTTGTAGTTGATTACTATATGGTTTATTTGGTGGAAGATTATATGTTCAGATCCATGATGCTATTTAATACTCCTCTGATCATGAGCATGTTTATTATTTGTGAGTAGTTACCTTTGTTCTTGAGGCCACGAGAGAAATCATGTTGCAAGTAATCATGTGAACTTGATATGTGTTCGATATTTTGATAGTATGTATGTTGTGATTCCCTTAGTGGTGTCATGTGAACGTCGACTACATGACACTTCACCATATTTGGGCCTAAGGGAATGCATTGTGGAGTAGCAATTAGATGGTGCATTGCAAGAGTGACAGAATCTTAAACCCCAGTTTATGCACTATTCCGTAAGGGACCGATTGGACCCAAAAGTTTATATGCTATGGTTGGAATTTATACTTAATACTTTTCTCGTAGTTGCGGATGCTTGCGGGAGGGTTAATCATAAGTAGGAGGTTTGTTCAAGTGAGAACAGCACCTAAGCACCGGTCCACCCACATATCAAATTATCAAAGTAGCGAACACAAATCAAACCAACATGATGAAAGTGACTAGATGAAATTCCCGTGTACCCTCAAGAACGCTTTGCTTATCATAAGAGACTGTTTTGGCCTGCCCTTTGCCTCAAAAGGATTGGGCTACCTTGCTGCATACTTGTTACTATTATCGTTACTTGCTCGTTACAAATTATCTTGCTATCAAACTACTCGCTACTTACAATTTCAGCACTTGCAGACATTACCGTACTGAAAACTACTTGTCATTTCCTTCTGCTCCTCGTTGGGCTCGACACTCTTACTTATCGAAAAGAGCTACAATTGTCCCCTATACTTGTGGGTCATCACTGGAATCTTACTACATCTGGGTCCTTCACAGTTGACTCTATGTACCGTGCACTCTCACACATAGAGATTCCAATGGACAATTATAAACAAATCTGGAAATCGAAGATGCCACTATAAATTAAGATTTTCATGTGGTATCTTCGAAGAGGAGTTGTGTCAACTAAAGACAATCTCGCCCGACGCAACTGGAAAGGAAGCAAGAAGTGTAGTTCTGTACTCATGACAAGACAATTAAACACCTCTTCTTTCAATGCAAGTTTGCGCGTTCTACATGGCCAGTCATCCAAATAGCGTCATATTTGTATCCTCCAACAAGTATTGCCAATATATATGGCCACTAGCATGATTGGAATACCAAATACGTTTAGCAAGCTAATACGGGTGGGAGCGTTTGCCTTAATATGATCGCTCTGGTTATGTAAAAATGATTGTGTTTTTAATGACAAAAAATGTTCTTCTGTGCAGGTTATTTACCATTGTATGCACTGGCTTCATACGTGGTCTATTATGCACCGAACGGAGTACCAATCGTTGTTCAAGGCGTTGTGTATGCGGTTGGAGCAGGTGGCTAGGGAGGTTTTTTACCCAACATGGGTGGTAGCATAATCTCCGAATCGGACCACCTTCTCCATCAACATAGGCATAGTTTCGGTCTCATATGGCTTTATTGTTGCCACTTTGTCATTTTTATATTCTTTGCTAGACTATTCGTGTGATGGCTATGTGCATCTTAGCTATGCAGAGACGGGTAGTTGCTCTTTATGCTTTCTTTCCGTTCGATGCTACATTTTGATTTGATAAAAAGTACCATTTATCGAAAAAAATGAAATCAATGTATTCACAATCCAAACTTGCTAAAATAAATTGAATTACAGGTCACGGCTGGCCAACCTAATGAACCTGACTGTTGGGACCCACCAGCTACATCTTCGCACGCAAGGAAGTGTGTCCGGGCAGAAAAATGATTCGCCCCTGATACTTCTCCAACGTATCTATAATTTTGATTGCTCCATGCTATATTATCTACTATTTTGGACTATATTAGGCTTTATTTTCCACTTTTATATTATTTTTGGGACTAACCTATTAACTGGAGGCCCAGCCCAGAATTGCTGTTTTTTTTGCCTATTTTAGTGTTTCGAAGAAATGGAATATCAAACGGAGTCCAAACGGAATGAAACCTTCGGGAACGTGATTTTCTCACCGAACGTGATCCAGGAGACTTGGACCCTACTCCAAGAAGTAACAGAGGCGGTCACGAGGGTGGGGGCGCCCCCCCTAGGGCGCGCCCCCTGCCTCGTGGGCCCCCTATTGCTCCACCGACGTACTCCTTCCTCCTATATATACCTACATACCCCCAAACGATCAGATACGGAGCCAAAAACCTAATTCCACCGCCGCAACTTTATGTATCCACGAGATCCCATCTTGGGGCCTGTTCCGGAGCTCCGCTGGAGAGGGCCGTCATCACGGAGGGCTTCTACATCATCATAGCCTCTCCGATGAAGTGTAAGTAGTTTACCTCAGACCTTCGGGTCCATAGTTAGTAGCTAGATGGCTTCTTCTCTCTTTTTGGATCTCAATAGAATGTTCTCCCCCTCTCTTGTGGAGATCTATTTGATGTAATCTTCTTTTTGCAGTGTGTTTGTTGAGACCGATGAATTGTGGGTTTATGATCAAGTATATCTATGAATAATATTTGAATCTTCTCTGAATTCTTTTATGTATGATTGGTTATCTTGCAAGTCTCTTTGAATTATCAGTTTGGTTTGGCCTACTAGATTGGTTTTTCTTGCCATGGGAGAAGTGCTTAGCTTTGGGTTCGATCTTGCGGTGTCCTTTCCCAGTGACAGAAGGGGCAGCAAGGCATGTATTGTATCGTTGCCATCGAGGATAACAAGATGGGGTTTATTTCATATTGCATGAATTTATCTCTCTACATCATGTCATGTTGCTTAAGGCGTTACTTTATTTTTAACTTAATACTCTAGATGCATGCTGGATAGCGGTCGATGAGTGGAGTAATAGTAGTAGATGCAGGCAGGAGTCGGTCTACTTGTCTCGGACGTGATGCCTATATACATGATCATACCTAGATATTCTCATAACTATGCTCAATTCTACCAATTGCTCAACAGTAATTTGTTCACCCACCGTAGAATACTTATGCTCTTGAGAGAAGCCACTAGTGAAACCTATGGCCCCTGGGTCTATTCTCATCATATCAATCTCCATCACTTTAATCTTGCTTTGCTTTTTACTTTGCCTTTACTTTTTGCTTTGCATCTCTATATCAAAAATACCAAAAATATTATCTATCATCTCTATCAGTTCTCAGTCTCGTAAGTGACCGTGAAGGGATTGACAACCCCTAATCACGTTGGTTGCGAGGAGCTATTGTTTTTGTGTAGTTACGAGGGACTTGCGTGTAGCCTCCTACTGGATTGATACCTTGGTTCTCAAAAACTAAGGGAAATACTTACGCTACTCTGCTGCATCATCCTTTCCTCTTCGGGGAAATCCAATGCAAGCTCAAGAGGTAGCACCTCCCTCCCCATCCATGCTGAAAAGGAGATAATGCACGGAGTGCGGGAGTGGAATTGTAGGTACCGGAGGCAGCGACGCTGGCGGTGGGCGGGAAGGGCAGGGCGCGGTGGCTCCAGATTTGCAGCCTCGGCGCAGCCGCAAATTCCCTGTCACGGCAGCTCGAACGAGGCTGGCCCCTCCCGTCCCAGGCGCAGCTCCAACAGGTGGCCTACACAATACGCACCTCCCCTACGTCGTCCCCTGGCCCCGTTGGCTACTGCTCCCCCACGTGGGCAACAATGGGTGCTTGTGCCCACCCTGCCGGCGCAGATGCACATGCCGAAATCAGAGGCGCGCACATCCCGCTGCGAGCGGAGGCGGGAAAGGGAGAGGAGGAAGGCAGAGCAGTCCGTGCGCCGCTGCCGCAGGATGCAGCGGGAGCACGACGAGGACGCGCGGCTCCTTGAATGGGTCTACCGCCGGTCGCTTATGACCGCAGAGACATATGTGCGGCCGCTCCGCGAGAAGAATACCAAGGCGCTATGGACTGCCATTGAGCAGTCCGAGTGTGAGGCAGCGGAGGCGGCTCGGCTCGCGAAGCTCAAGCGGCAGCAGGACAGGGAAGTCCAGTGGCTAATAAAATTGTCTGTCGCGATGGCTCAAGATACTACCAAATTGTGTGACTTCACCAATACCAATAATAGTGATTTCCTTAGCACTTCGATTGCTCCTCTTGCCAATACCGAATCTTGTGAAATCAATACTGCTTTGTTGAATCTTGTTATGAAAGATCAATTCGCCGGCCTTCCTAGTGAAGATGCCGCTACTCATCTGAATAGCTTCGTTGATTTATGTGATATGCAAAAGAAAAAAATGTCTATAATGATGTCGTTAAATTGAAGCTATTTCCTTTTTCGCTTAGAGATCGTGCTAAAGCTTGGTTTTCGTCTTTGCCTAAAAATAGTATTGATTCTTGGAACAAGTGCAAAGATGCTTTTATCTCTAAGTATTTTCCTCCCGCTAAGATCATCTCTCTTAGAAACGACATTATGAATTTTAAACAACTTGATCATGAACATGTTGCACAAGCTTGGGAGAGAATGAAATTAATGATACGTAATTGCCCTACTCATGGTTTGAATTTGTGGATGATTATACAAAAAAATTATGCCGGATTTAATTTTGCTTCTAGAAATCTTTTAGATTCGGCCACGGGAGGCACTTTTATGGAAATCACTTTAGGAGATGCTACTAAACTCCTAGATAATATTATGGTTAATTATTCTCAATGGCATACTGAAAGATCTTCTAATAAAAAAGTGCATGCGATAGAAGAAATTAATGTTTTGAGTGGAAAGACGGATGAACTTATGAAATTATTTGCTACTGAGAGTGTTTCTTCTGATCCTAATGATATGCCTTTGTCTACTTTGATTGAGAAAAATAATGAATCTATGGATGTGAATTTTGTTGGTAGGAATAATTTTGGTAACAACGCGTATAGAGGGAATTTTAATCCTAGGCCTTATCCTAGTAATCCTTCTAATAATTATGGAAATTCCTACAACAACTCTTATGGAAATTTTAATAAGATGCCCTCCGAATTTGATAGTAGTGTTAAAGAGTTTATGAATTCACAAAAGAATTTTAATGCTTTGCTTGAAGAGAAATTGCTTAAAGTTGATGATTTGGCTAGGAACGTTGATAGAATTTCTCTCGAGGTTGATTCTTTAAAGCTTAGATCTATTCCTCATAAGCATGACATCAATGAGTCTCTCAAAGCCATGAGAATTTCCATTGATGAGTGCAAGGAAAGAACCGCTAGGATGCGTGCTACGAAAGATGCTTTTATTAAAGCGTGTTCTTCCAATTCTTATGAAAATCAAGATGAAGATCTAAAAGTTATTGATGTGTCCCCTATCAAATCTTTGTTTTGCAATATGAATCTTGATGAAACCGAATATGATCTTCGTTTACCTAGAAGGCGTTCCAAAATTCAGAGTATTTAGATCTTTATGATGAAATTGATGGAAGTGGGATTGAAAGAAATAAAACCCTAGATGTTGCTAAACCCACTATATTGGATTTCAAGGAATTTAATTATGAAAGTTGCTCTTTAACTGATTGTATTTCCTTGTTGCAATCCGTGCTAAATTCTCCTCATGCTTATAGTCAAAAGAAAGCCTTTACCGAACATATTGTTGATGCATTGATGCAATCTTATGAAGAAAAACTCGAGTTGAAAGTTTCTATCCCTAGAAAACTCTATGATGAGTGGGAACCAACTATTAAAATTAAAATTAAAGATCATGAGTTTTATGCATTGAGTGATTTGGGTGCTAGTGTCTCAACTATTCCCAAAACTTTGTGTGATTTGCTAGATTTCCGTGATTTTGATTGCTCTCTAAACTTGCATCTTGTGGATTCCACTATTAAGAAACCTATGGGAATAATTAATGATGTTCTTATTGTTGCAAATAGGAACTATGTGCCCGTAGATTTTATCGTTCTTGATATAGATTGCAAACCTTCTTGCCCTATTATTCTTGGTAGACCTTTCCTTAGAACGGTTGGTGCGATTATTGATATGAAGGAAGGGAATATTAGATTCCAGTTTCCATTAAAAAAGGGCATGGAACACTTTCCTAGAAAGAAAATAAAATTGTCATATGAAACTATCATGAGGGCCACTTATGGATTGCCCACCAAAGATGGCAATACCTAGATCTATCCTCCCTTTTATGCCTAGCTAGGGGCGTTAAACGATAGCGCTTGTTAGGAGGCAACCCAATTTTATTTTTAGTTTATTTTTAGTTTTTCTTCTGTTTAGGAATAAATAACCCATCTACCTTCTGTTTGGATGTGGTTTTGTGTTTTAATTAGTGTTTGTGCCAAGTTAGACCTATTGGATCTTCTTGGATGATAGTTATTTGATCTTGCTGTAATTTCCAGAAACTTTGCGCTCAGTGCCCGAATTATTAAAAATCACCAGAACGTGATAAAATACTGATTCCAATTGCTTCTGATCAATAAACAAATTGTCTAGTTCTTCCAATTTTGGTAGATGTTTTGGATTTCCAGAAGTTTGCGTTAGGTACAGATTACTACACACTGTTTTGTTTTTGACAGATTCTGTTTTTCGTGTGTTGTTTGTTTATTTTGATGAATCTATGGCTAGTAAAATATTTTATAATCCATAGAGAAGTTGGAATACAGTAGGTTTAACACCAATTTAAATAAAGAATGAGTTCATTACAGTACCTTGAAGTGGTCTTTTGTTTTCTTTCTCTAACGGAGCTCACGAGATTTCTATCGAGTTTTGTGTTGTGAAGTTTTCAAGTTTTGGGTGAATTCTTTTGATGGATTATGGAACAAGGATTGGCAAGAGCCTAAGCTTGGGGATGCCCATGGAACCCCCAAGATAATCTAAGGACACCAAAAAGTCAAAGCTTGGGGATGCCCCGGAAGGCATCCCCTCTTTCGTCTACTTCCATCGGTAATTTACTTGGAGCTATATTCTTATTCACCACATGATATGTGTTTTGCTTGGAGCGTCTTGTATTATTTGTGTCTTTGTTTGTTAGTGTGCCACAATCATCCTTGCTGTACACACCTTTTGAGAGAGCCATGCATGAATTGGAATTTGATAGAATACTCTATGTGCTTCACTTATATCTTTTGAGTTATGTAGTTTTGCTCTATGTGCTCCACTTATATCTTTTGAGCTTGATAATTTTGCTCTATGTGCTTCACTTAGATCTTTTAGAGCACGATGGTGGATTTGTTTTATAGAAACTATTGATCTCTCATGCTTCACTCAGATTATTTTTAGAGTCTTAATAGCATGGTACTTTGCTTAATAATAATATGCTTGGTATTCAAGATTTGTGAAACTTTATTTTGAGTGCGTTGAATACTAAGAAAAGATTGATGCGTGATAATTGTTTTGAGATATGAAGATGGTGATATTAGAGTCATGCTAGTTGAGTAGTTGTGAATTTTAGAAATTCTTGTGTTAAAGTATGTGATTCCCGTAGCATGCACGTATGGTGAACCGTTATGTGATGAAGTCGGAGCATGATTTATTTATCGATTGTCTTCCTTATGAGTGGCGGTCGGGGACGAGCGATGGTCTGTTCCTACCAATCTATCCCCCTAGGAGCATGCACGTAATAGTTTGCTTTGATAACTTCTAAATTTTTGCAATAAGTATATGAGTTCTTTATGACTAATGTTGAGTCCATGGATTATATGCACCTTTTCCCATCCTTCCACCGTTGCTAGCCTCTCTAATACCGCGCACTTTTCACTGGTATCATACACCCACCATATACCTTCCTCAAAACAGCCACCATACCTACTTATCATGGCATTTCCATAGCCATTCCGAGATATATTGCCATGCAACTTTCCACTGTTCCGTTTATTATGACGTGCTCCATCATTGTCATATTGCTAGCATGATCATGTAGTTGACATCGTATGCGTGGCAAAGCCACCATTCATAATTCTTCCATACATGTCACTCTTGATTCATTGCATATCCCGGTACACCGCCGGAGGCATTCATATAGAGTCATATTTGTTCTAAGTATCGAGTTGTAATTGTTGAGATGTAAGAAAAATAAAAGTGTGATGATCATCAATTTTTAGAGCATTGTCCCAAGTGAGGAAAGGATGATGGAGACTATGATTCCCCCATAAGTCGGGATGAGACTCCGGATGAAAAAAAAGAGGCAATAAAAAAAGGCCCAAATAAAAAAATGAGAGAAAAAGAGAGAAGGGACAATGTTACTATCCTTTTACCACACTTGTGCTTCAAAGTAGCACCATGATCTTCATGATAGAGAGTCTCTCATTTTATCACTTTCATATACTAGTGGAAATTTTTCATTATAGAACTTGGCTTGTATATTCCAATGATGGGCTTCCTCAAAATGCCCCTAGGTCTTCGTGAGCAAGCAAGTTGGATGCACACCCACTTAGTTTCTTTTGATGAGCTTTCATATACTTATAGCTCTAGTGCATCCGTTGCATGGCAATCCCTACTCACTCACATTGATATCTATTGATGGGCATCTCCATAGCCCGTTGATACACCTAGTTGATGTGAGACTATATTCCCCTCCTTTTGTCTTCTCCACAACCACCATTCTATTCCACATATAGTGCTATATCCATGGCTCACGCTCATGTATTGCGTGAGGATCGAAAAAGTTTTGAAAATGTTAAAGTATGAAACAATTGCTTGGCTTGTCATCGGGGTTGTGCATGATTTAAATACTTTGTGTGGTGAAGATAGAGCATAGCCAGACTATATGATTTTGTAGGGATAACTTTCTTTGGCCATGTTATTTTGAGAAGACATAATTGCTTTGTTAGTATGCTTGAAGTATTATTATTTTTATGTCAATATGAACTTTTGTCTTGAATCTTTCAAATCTGAATATTCATACCACAATTAAGAAGATTTGCATTGAAATTATGCCAAGTAGCACTCCGCATCAAAAATTCTCTTTTTATCATTTACCTACTCGAGGACGAGCAGGAATTAAGCTTGGGGATGCCTGATACGTCTCCAACGTATCTATAATTTTTGATTGCTCCATGCTATATTATCTACTGCTTTGGACTATATTGGGCTTTATTTTCCGCTTTTATATTATTTTTGGGACTAACCTATTAACCGGAGGCCCAGCCCAAAATTGCTGTTTTTTTGCCTATTTCAGTGTTTCGAAGAAACGGAATATCAAACGGAGTCCAAATGGAATGAAACCTTCGGGAACGTGATTTTCTCACCGAACGTGATCCAGGAGACTTGGACCCTACTCCAAGAAGTAACAGAGGCGGTCACGAGGGTGGGGGCGCCCCCACCCCTAGGGCGCGCTCCCCTGCCTCGTGGGCCCCCTGTTTCTCCACCGACGTACTCCTTCCTCCTATATATACCTACGTACCCCTAAACGATCAGATACGGAGCCAAAAACCTAATTCCATCGCCGCAACTTTCTATATCCACGAGATCCCATCTGTGGGCCTGTTCCGGAGCTCCGCCGGAGAGGGCCGTCATCACAGAGGGCTTCTACATCATCATAGCCTCTCCGATGAAGTGTGAGTAGTTTACCTCAGACCTTCGGGTCCATAGTTAGTAGCTAGATGGCTTCTTCTCACTTTTTGGATCTCAATACAATGTTCTCCCCCTCTCTTGTGGAGATCTATTCGATGTAATCTTCTTTTTGCGGTGTGTTTGTTGAGACCGATGAATTGTGGGTTTATGATCAAGTCTATCTATGAATAATATTTGAATCTTCTCTGAATTCTTTTATGTATGATTGGTTATCTTTGCAAGTCTCTTCAAATTATCTGTTTGGTTTGGCCTACTAGATTGGTTTTTCTTGCCATGGGAGAAGTGCTTAGCATTGGCTTCGATCTTGCGGTGTCCTTTCCCAGTGACAGAAGGGGCAGCAAGGCACGTATTGTATCGTTGCCATCGAGGATAACAAGATGGGGTTTATTTCATATTGCATGAATTTATCTCTCTACATCATGTCATCTTGCTTAAGGCATTACTCTGTTTTTAACTTAATACTCTAGATGCATGGTGGATAACGGTCGATGAGTGGAGTAATAGTAGTAGATGCAGGCAGGAGTCGGTCTACTTGTCTCGGACGTGATGCCTATATACATGATCATACCTAGATATTCTCATAACTATGCTCAATTCTGTCAATGGCTCAACAGTAATTTGTTCACCCACCGTAGAATACTTATGCTCTTGAGAGAAGCCACTAGTGAAACCTATGGCCCCCGGGTCTATTCTCATCATATCAATCTCCATCACTTTAATCTTGCTTTGCTTTTTACTTTGCCTTTTACTTTTTGCTTTGCATCTCTATATCAAAAATACCAAAAATATTATCTATCATCTCTATCAGATCTCACTCTCGTAAGTGACCATGAAGGGATTGACAACCCCTAATCGCGTTGGTTGCGAGGAGATATTGTTTTTGTGTAGGTACGAGGGACTTGCGTGTAGCCTCCTACTGGATTGATACCTTGGTTCTCAAAAACTAAGGGAAATACTTACGCTGCTCTGCTGCATCATCCTTTCCTCTTCGGGGAAATCCAAAGCAAGCTCAAGAGGTAGCACCTCCCTCCCCATCCATGCTGAAAAGGAGATAATGCACGGAGTGCGGGAGTGGAATTGTAGGTACCGGAGGCAGCGACGCTGGCGGTGGGCGGGAAGGGCAGGGAGCGGTGGCTCCAGATTTGCAGCCTCGGCGCAGCCGCAACTTCCCTGTCAGCGCAGCACGGAC
Organism: Triticum dicoccoides; assembly: GCF_002162155.2. Lineage (NCBI taxonomy): Eukaryota > Viridiplantae > Streptophyta > Magnoliopsida > Poales > Poaceae > Triticum > Triticum dicoccoides. The sequence goes on from NC_041388.1 coordinate 537,218,563, forward strand.
GAGGCGCTGGCCCCTCCTGTCCCGGGCGCAGCTCCGACAGGCGGCCTGCGCAATAAGCACCTCCCCTATGTCGTCCCCTGGCCCCGTCGGCTACTGCTCCCCCATGTGGGCAACAATGGGTGCTTGCGCCCACCCTGCCGGCGCAGACGCACATGCCAAAATAAGAGGCGCGCATCACCCACCGCGAGCGGCAGCGGGAAAGGGAGAGGAGGAAGGCAGAGCAGTCCGTGCGCCGCCGCTGCAGGATGCAGCGGGAGCCCGACGAGGACGCGCGGCTCCTCGAATGGGTATACCGGCAGTCGCTTATGACCGCAGAGACATATGTGCGGTGGCTCCGCTGGAAGAATGCCAAGGCGCTATGGATGGCCATTGAGCAGTCCGAGTGTGAGGCAGCGGAGGCGGCTCGGCTCACGAAGCTCAAGCGTCAGCAAGACAGGGAAGTCCAGCGGCTAAAAGGGCTTGTCATCCTCTCGTCTGACGACTCGGATGATCCGCCGCCAACTGCCTACAACTACAGCTGCGTCGGCGACTGGAAGGGCAAAGGGTCAGTGAGGAAGTGGTGAATCTCCGTCGCCTCCGTATTTAATTTCTAGTTTTTAGTAATGTAGTTTAAATTTGTCCATCATTTATGTGAATTATGTGAACTTTGGCAAACTTTTGGATATCTCTAGGCGATATTCTGGTGATTGGAATAGCATTTCCCTGTCTGATTCTATGTTTGTGTGATGATCTATGTTGCATGCTAGTATGGATGTGAGGGACCAGATACGAGAAACACGGATGTGGACGACTGGATTTGAGGAGTGCCCGGTCAGTGTCCACTGACGCTCCCGGGCGCGTGTGCGGGCGTTTGAGGGCCCGGTTTTGCAGGTCACGGTGGTAGATGCTCTTCTGCTCAGTTCACTTGCAGTATATTTCTCATCCTTAGTCCACTTCCAATCGACCTTATCCAATTCCTGAGAGCGAGATGGCTGAAGATCTGTGCCAGAAATCAGTGTATTCACAATCTGTGCTAAAATGAAATTGAATTCCTGGTCACGGCTGGCCAACATGATGAACCACTGGTCGGATGTCATCCGTGTCCAAGGAGTAGAAGCTCCAGTGACCCTATCCCGGTTAATAGCTCTTCTCCCTTTGATCGACTCAGCGGAGTGGGGAGGACGGGGCAGGCTAACAGGGGCATTAGGAACATTTTTGTTTTCTTCCAAGAGCTTACATTTTATCTATTGGTGTTTGGGGATGGCCGTTTCCCAGGATCGCTCTCGTCACTTCTGCTGACTAGGAGCATCTATGTGAGGTCGGACAACGCCGTATGTCCTCCCGGAGAGCCACACTCCTGAAATCTAAACCCTCTAATCCATGCAATCCATACAAGTGTATCATATAGCGTACAAAATCATCACAATTCAACTATTCAACAATGAAACAAAGCAAAAAATAAATCTCAGTTAAACAATCTGAAGATTCTAAAATGAAATTGAATCCTGGGTCACTACTGGCTAACATGATGAACCATTGGTCGGATGCCATCCGTGTCCGAGGAGTAGAAGCTCCAGAGACCCTATCCCGGTTAATAGCTCTCCTCCCTTTGATCGAGCCGGCGGACTGGGGAGGACGGGGGCAGCCTAACGGGGGCATTAGGAGCGTTTTTTACCTTCTTCGAAGAGCTTACATTTTATCTATTGGTGTTCAGGGATGGCCGTTTCTCAGGATCTCTCTCGTGACTTGGGCTGACTAGGAGCATCTATGCAAGGTCAGACAACGTCGTATGTCCTCCCAGAGAGCTACACTCCGGAAATCTAAACCCTCAAGTCCATGCAATCCATTAAACCCGGGCAAACGTCGGCCCGGGCCGGGATCCAGGTCGGGCTTGTAAAAGCCCGACCTTCATTTCCCAAGCCCGAGCACGGCCAGAAGCCTGAAATACTCCCTATTTTCAAGCCCAAGCCCAGCCAGAAATCAAGCCGAAGCCCTATAGCCCGGCCTGAATGTTGTTTTTTAGTGTACGCACGTGCAAGCCTGGCCCGAAGCCCGAAACCCTGGCCCAAGATACAGGAAAAATGAAGCCCGAGCCCGGCCCGAACTATCTTCCGGGCGACAAAACAAGGCTCGAGTCCGGCCCGGACGTCAAGCCCGACCCGGCCAGGCCCAGGTTTTTTGGGTCGGGCTGGGGCCGGGTCGTCGGGTCGGGCTGCCCATGCTCAGGTTTACAATCCATACAAGTGTGTCATATAGCGCACAAAATCATCACAATTCAACTATTCAACAATGCAACAAAGCAAAAATAAATCTGAGTTAAACAATCTGAAGATGCTAAAATGAAGTTGAATCCCGGGTCACTGCTAGCCAACGTGATGAACCACTAGTCCAATGCCATCCGTGTCCAAGGAGTAGAAGCTCCAGAGCCCCTATCCCGGTTAATAGCTCTTCTCCCTTTGATCGAGCCGGCAGAGTGGGGAGGACGGGGGCAGGCTAACGGGGGCATTAGGAGCATTTTTTTGACCTTCTTTGAAGAGCTTACATTCTATCTATTGGTGTTCAGGGATGGCCGTTTCCCAGGATCTCTCTCGTGACTTGGGCTGACTAGGAGCATCTATGCGAGGTCGGACAATGTCGTATGTCCTGCCGGAGAACCACACTCATGAAATTTAAACCCTCAAATCCATGAAATCCATACAAGTGTATCCTATAGCGCACAAAATCATCACAATTCAACTATTCAACAATTTAACAAAGCAAAAATAAATCTTGGTTAAACAATCTGAAGATGCTAAAATGAAATTGAATCCCGGGTAACTGCTGGCTAACATGATGAACCACTGGTCGGATGCCATCCGTGTCCAATGAGTAGAAGCTCCAGAGAATCTATCCCGGTTAATAACTCTTCTCCCTTTGATCGAGCCGGCTGAGTGGGGAGGACTGGTGCAGGCTAACAGTGGCATTAGGAGCGTTTTTGACCTTCTTCTAAGAGCTTACATTTTATTTATTGGTGTTCATGGATGGTCGTTTCCCATGATCTCTCTCGTGACTTGGGCTGATTAGGAGCATCTATGCGAGGTCAGACAACGCCGTATGTCCTGCAGGAGAACCACACTAGTGAAATCTAAACCCTCAAACCCATGCAATCCATTCAAGTGTATCATATAGCGCACAAAATCGTCACAATTCAACAATGAAACAAAAGTAAAAATAAATCTCAGTGAAACAATCTGAACATGCTAGAACGAAATTGAATCCCGGGTCACGGCTGGCCAAGGTGATGAACCACTGGACGAATGACATCCGTGTCCAAGGAGTAGAAGCTCTAGCGACCGTATCACGATTAATATCCCTTCTCCCTTTGATCGAGCCGGTGGAGTAGGGAGGACGGGGGCAGGCTAACGGGGGCATGAGGAGCGTTTTTGAACTTCTTCCATGAGCTTACATTTTATCTATTGGTGCTCAGGTATGGCCGTTTCCCAGGATCTCTCTCGTGACTTGGGATGACTAGGAGCATCTATGCGAGGTCGGACAACACCGTATGTCCTGCCGAAGAACCAGACTCGTGAAATCTAAACCCTCAAACCCATGCAATCCATACAAGCGTATCATATAGCGCACAAAATCATCACAATTCAACTATTCAACAATGAAACGAAAGCAAAAATAAATCTTAGTGAAAGAATCTGAACATGCTAGAATGAAATTGAATCCCCGGTCATGGCTGGCCAAGGTGATGAACCACTTGTCGGATGACATCCGTGTCCAAGGAGTAGAAGCTCTAGCGGCCCTATCACGGTTAATATCTCTTCCCCCTTTGATCGAGCCGGTGGAGTGGGGAGGACGGGGCAGGCTAACAGGGGGCATTAGGAGGATTTTTAACCTTCTTCCAAGAGCTTACATTTTATCTATTGGTGTTCAGGGATGGTCGTTTCCCACCATTTCTCTCGTGACTTGGGCTGACTGGGAGCATCTATGCGAGGTCGGACAATGTCGTATGTCCTGCCGGAGAGCCACACTCGTGAAATCTAAACCCTCAAACCCATGCAATCCATACAAGCGTATCATATAGCGCACAAAATCATCACAATTCAACTATTCTTCAATGAAACAAAAGCAATAATAAATCTCAGTCAAACAATCTGAACATGCTAGAGTGAAATTCGATCCCGGGTCACGATTAGCCAAGGTTATGAATCACTGGTTGGATGCCATCCGTGTCCAAGGAGTGGAAGCTCCAGAGACCCTATCGCAGTTAATATCTCTTCTCCCTTTGATCAAGCCGGTGGGGTGGGGAGGACGGGGGTAGGCTAACGGGGGCATTAGGAGCGTTTTTTACCTTCTTCCAAGACCTTACATTTTATCTCTTGGTGTTCAGGGATGGCTGTTTCCCAGGATCTCTCTCATGACTTGGGCTAACTAGGAGCATCTATGTGAGCTCGGACAATGTCTTATATCCTGCCGGAGAACCACACTCGTGAAGTCTAAACCCTCAAACCCATGCAATCCATACAACAAGTGTTTCATATAGCGCACAAAAAATCACAATTCAACTATTCAACAATGAAACAAAAGCAAAAATAAATCTCAGTCAAACAATATGAACATGTTAGAATGAAATTGGATCCTGGGTCACGGCTGGCCAAGGTGATGAACCACTGGTTGGGTGCTATCCGTGTCTAAGGACTAGAACCTCCAGAGACCCTATCGGTTAATAGCTCTTCTCCCTTTGATCGAGATGGCAGAGTGGGGAGGATGGGGGCAGGCTAACGGGGGCATTAGGAGTGGTTTTTGACCTTCTTCCAAGAGTTTACATTTTATCTATTGGTGTTCAGGGATGGCCGTTTCCCAGGATCTCTCTCGTGACTTTGGCTGACTAGGAGCATCTATGCGAAGTCGGAGAACACCGTATGTCCTGCCAAATAACCACACTCCTGAAATCTAAACCCTCAAATTCATGCAATCCATACAAGCGTCACATCTATTGGTGTTCAGGGATTGCCGTTTCCCAGGATTTCTCTCGTGACATGGGCTTACTAGGAGCATCTATGCAAGGTCGGACAACGCCGTATGTCCTACCAGAGAACCACACTCCTGAAATATAAACCCTCAAATCCATGCAATCCATACAAGCATATCATATAGCGCACAAAATCATCACAATTCAACTATTCAACAATGCAACAAAAGAAAAAAAGAAATCTGTGTGAAACAATCTGAAGATGCTAGAATGAAATTGAATCCTGGGTCACAACTGGCCAAGGTGATGAACCACTGGTGGGATGCCATCCGTTTCCAAGGAGTAGAAGCTCCACAGACCCTATCCCGGTTAATAGCTCTTGTCCCTTTGATCAAGCCGTCGGAATGGGGAGGATGGGGGGAGGCTAACGATGTCATTAGGAGCGGTTTTGACCGTCTTCCAAGAGCTTACATTTTATCTATTGGTGTTCAGGGATAGTTGTTTCCCAGGATCTCTCTCATGACTTGGGCTGACTACGAGCATCTATGCGAGGTCGGACAATGCCGTATATCCTGCCGAAGAACCACACTCGTGAAATCTAAACCCTCAAACGCAATCCATACAAGCATATCATATACGCACAAAATCATCACAGTTCAACTATTCAACAACGAAACAAAAGCAAAAATAAATCTCAGTCAAACAATCTGAACATGTTAGAGTGGAATTGGATCCCGGGTCACGGGCTGGCGAAGGTGATGAATCACTGGTCGGATGCCATCCGTGTCCAAGGAGTGGAAGCTCCACAGACCCTATCGCGGTTAATATCTCTTCTCCCTTTGGTCAATCTGGTGGAGTGGGGAGGACGGGAGTAGGCTAACGGGGGCATTAGGAGCTTTTTTGACCTTCTTCCAAGAGCTTACATTTTTTTCTATTGGTGTTCAGGGATGGCTGTTTCCCAGGATCTCTCTCATGACTTGGGCTGACTAGGAGCATCTCTGCGAGCTTGGACAACGATGTATGTCCTGCCAGAGAACCACACTCATGAAATCTAAACCCTCAAACCCATGCAATCCATACAAGCGTTTCATATAGCACACAAAATCATAACAATTCAACTATTCAATAATGAAACATAAGCAAAAATAAATCTCAGTCAAACAATCTCAACATGCTAGAATGAAATTGGATCCCGGGTCATGGCTGGCCAAGGTGATGAACCACTGGTTGGATGCCATCTGTGTCCAAGGAGTAGAAGCTCCAGAGACCCTATCACGGTTAATAACTCTTCTCCCTTTGGTCGGGCCGGCGGAGTGGGGAGGACGGGGGCAGGCTAACTGGGGCATTAGGAGCGTTTTTTGACCTTCTTCCAAGAGCTTACATTTTATCTATTGGTGTTCAAGGATGACCGATTACCAGGATCTCTCTCGAGACTTGGGCTGACTAGGAGCATCTATGTGAGGTCGGACAACGCCGTATGTCCTACCGGAGAACCACACTCGTGAAATCTAAACCATCAAACGCATGCAATTCATACAAGCGTTTAATATAGCACACAAAATTATCACAATTCAAGTATTCAACAATGAAACAAAAGCAAAAATAAATCTCAGTCAAACAATCTGATGCTAGAATGAAATTGGATCCTGGGTCACGGCTGGCCAAGGTGATGAACCACTGGTCGGATGCCATCCGTGTCCAAGGAGAAGAAGCTCCAAAGATCCTATCGTGGTTAATAGCTCTTCTCCCTTTGATCAAGCCGGTGTAGTGGGGAGGACGGGGGCAGGCTTACGGGGGCATTAGGAGCGGTTTTTGACCTTTTTCCAGGAGCTTACATTTTATCTATTGGTGTTCAGGGATGGCCGTTTCCGAGGATCTCTCTCGTGACTTGGGCTGACTAGGAGCATCTATGTGAGGTCGGACAATGGTGTATGTCCTGCTGGAGAACCACACTCGTGAAATCTAAACCCTCAAATCCATGCAATCCATACAAGCGTATCATATAGCGCACAAAATCATCATGATTCAACTATTTAATAATGCAACAAAAGCAAAAGATAAATCTCAGTGAAACAATCTGAAGATGCTAGAATGAAATTGAATACCCGGGTCACGGCTGGCCAATGTGATGAACCACTGGTCGGATGCCATCCGTGTCCAAAGAGTAGAAGCTCCAAAGACCCTATCCCTGTTAATAGCTCTTCTCCCTTTCACCGAGCTGGCGGAGTGGGGAGAACGGGGAAGGCTAACGAGGGCATTAGTTTTTTGACCTTCTTCCAAGAGCTTACATTTTATCTATTGGCTTTCAGGGATGGCCATTTCCCAGGATCTCTCTCGTGACTTGGGCTGACTAGGAGCATCTATGCGAGGTCGGACAATGCCGTATGTCGTGTCGGAGAACGACACTCGTAAAATCTAAACCCTCAAACCCTTGCAATCCATACAAGCTTTTCATATAGCGCATGAAATCATCACAATTCAACTATTCAACAATGCAACAAAAGCAAAAAATTAATCTCAGTTAAACAATCTGAAGATGCTAGAATGAAATTGAATCTTGAGTCACGACTGTCCAAGGTGATGAACCACTGGTCGGATGCCATCTGTGTCCAAGGAGTAGAAGCTCCAGAGACCCTATCGCGGTTAATCGCTCTTCTCCCTTTGATCGAGCCGGCAGAGTGGGAGGACGGGGGGTAGGCTAAAGGGGGCATTAGGAGCGGTTTTTGACCTTCTTCCAAGAGCTTATATTTTATCTATCGGTGTTCAGGGATGGCTATTTCCCAGGATCTCTCTCGTGACTTGGGCTGACTAGGAGCATCTATGCGAGGTCGGACAACGCCGGAGTGCGACTCAAGCGGTGCCAGGCGCTGCGTCAGGAACTCCTTCACTATCATCGCCCCAGTCAGCTTCTTGGCCTCCATATCCAAGGTAATCCGCTCCAAGACAGGCTTCACCCCTGGGTCGGTGAGCTTCGCGGAGATCCACGCAAGGGTCTTCTCGAGAAGCTCCGTCGGGAGCTCTAGGCGCTGATCGAGGCCCTTGATATCCAGGAAGACCCAGCGGTGCCTGAAGCCTTCCACCTTCTTCCCGGCCTTCAGGACCACCTTCCCCGCTCTATACCACGATGAAGGAGACACACGCCAACCGCTGCGTGCTGTCGTGGAACCGCAGGCTGAAGTAGTAGCAGAAGAGGGCCCCTGAGGGCCTCACGCCTACGAAGGCCTCGCAGTAGAAGGCGAAGATAGACAGGGGCGGGATGGAGTTGGGATGGAGATGGAGGGCCTGGGTCCCGTAGTGCTCAAGTATGGCAGTGAAGAACTACGAGAAGGGCGGATGAGCCCGGACAAGATGCTATGGAGGAAGAAGGGGTAGACTGTTTTTGCCAAGGTGCTTTGTTCCGCAGAGCCGCACTAGGTCAAGGTCTGCCCCCACTCGCTGGAATCGTCTGCCATCAACGGAAGCACTGGGATGAGGTCCCCCTCCTTGGCAATGGTGGAGGCCGTAAGCGCCGGCAAGGGGGAAGAGGAGGCCGAGGCCTGAGCCTCAGACTTTGACTTCCCAACGGGCTCCATCTGAGAAATCCTTGAGGTTGGGAGAGTGAGAGGAAGGACGGCGCTGTGCCAAGATCTGGAGAAGTTTCTCGCGAAGCAAAGGGGATCTGAGTAGGATAGGAAAGGCGCAAGGAAGAAGAGCAATGATGGAACCGCAGCGTGCGCCAGGCTTTTGTCTGCCCGGACAGTTGCCGAGGCCGTGTGGAGAAGTGGGGGCATCTACGCCCTTTCACATGCCATGCATCAAGCCTGGCCCACAGGCGATTGGGCCCCCATGGCGCTTCATCCTTCGCTCCTTTCCTTCGCCTCAAAGCCAGGCCAGGCGCACCTTAGGCCCGGGGGCTACTGTCGACGTTCTGGGATCGGGGGTACCCACACTTTCCTGCCTGCGGCCCAGCGCATGGCCCACCTTGACGCCCTGGTACGACCCAGCTGCAAGCCCCCCAAGACAAGACCCTCGCAAGGCGAACGACTCCAAGACCTCCAGAGGAGTGGCCTCCCCACACTGCCTCCCGAGGAGTAGAGATTTCTATGCAGGTACCCAGCCTCATGAGGCTGCAATGACGTGAGCCATGACGACCAAGGCCAGGTGGGCACTAGTGGGGCAGTGCGTACAGTTTCCTCTTCGGTGCTAAGGAAGCAAGGGTAGGCGCAGGTTCCCGAGGAAGGCCCCAAAACTTTCCATTCCGGTGGAACGAGACCAAGACCACGAGCTCGGCAGGACGGATGTCATTGCCGAGCCCACCTCCGCGTCACGCCCAGAAGCTTTACAGGCAAAGACCACCTTTGGTCAGGATAAGATGTAGTCCTTGTCTCCTTTCAAAATTGGTCATTGTGGGATCCCTTCCCGCCTGTGCGATAAGGGAAGATGACCAAGGCCGCTATAAATAGGGACTAGCCTAGAGGGGGGTCAGATCCATTCCACCATCACCCTTGATCCTTCACGAGGTTGCTCTTTCGTTGTACTAGTTCATGCCCTGCCCCCTCATGAGGCCAATCCACCACAAAGCAGGAGCAGGGTTTTACACCGCAAGGTGGCCCGAACCTAGGTAAATCTCTGTGTTCATCTCATCCTCACGTTCCGGTGTACCAGACAAGATCAGGCCATGAGCATAGCGGGCTAGCGTCGTTGTGAAGCTGGATCCTTCGTTCATGCCCCTGAGTTCGAACCTTCTTGGGTCTGCGGAGCCCCGATGCCGACAAGATGCTCTCATGAGCATGATCATTTCGACTTCTTCTGTGAATCCGACAAATCGAAGAACACATAATTTCATTATCCATAGCCATAGCCAAACAAGTACTTAGGCCTCCAGCCATGAAATCTCTTCAAAAATTTGCACTTATTTTATATTAGTGATGGAACCCATTACATTGCCTTCACCGAACCTATGTTTTTCTAGACCTATCGTCAACCCTGTCTTTGTCTTGTTCGACGGAGATTGATTAGGAGATGATGTCGGTTCTGGAGGAGTAGCATGGCTGAGTCTGGATGTTTTCTCCTTCCAGCGAAGCATCCCAACATCTGGCGATGATGGGGCGATGGGCAGTGGAGTATTTCCGAACATTGCACCTGAAAGATAGAGTTTGGCAAGGAGCGCACGATCTACGACACCCTTAGTGTCGGTTCGTGCAACAGTTACCCCACCAAGATAGGATGAGGAGCCCTGATGAGCACATAAAGAGTTTTGGTAAATGCTTCCACCATCTCTTTTCGCACGATCTTTGTAGAGGATGCCCCATTTTTCGAAGTCACACCCGCCGGTGGCAACATGTACTTTCCGATGCATCTCAACCACCGCCAGGAGCCCTCTGCTGCTCTCACTATTGATCCTGATCTAGGAAACCCATCTGCTCTCTCCTGTGTATGTCCTCCCTCCCAATCCATGCTGAAAAGGAGAACATGCACGGAGTGTGGGAGTGGGATTATAGGTACCGGAGGCGATGGGCGGGAACGGCAGTGAGCGCCGGTGGCTCGGTGGAGTACGGGAGGAGAGGAGCGGGCTAATGGGGGCATTATGAGCGGTTTTTGACCTTCTTCCAAGAGCTTATTTTTGATCTATTGGTGTTCAGGGATGGTCGTTTCCCAGGATCACTCTCGTGACTTGGGCTGACTAGGAGCATCTATGCGAGGTCGAACAATGCCGGATGACCCCTCATATGTCATGCCGAAGGAACCACACTCATGAAATCTAAACCCTCAAGCCCATGCAATCCATACAAGCGTATCATATAGTATAGCGAACAAATTCAACTATGCAACAAAGCAACAAAAAACTCTCAGTTAAACAATCTGAACATGCTAAAATGAAATTGAATCCCAGGTCACGGCTGGCCAACGTGATGAACGATTGTCGGATGCCATCCGTGTCCAAGCAGTAGAAGGAAGCTCGAGAGACCCTATCCAGGTTAAGAGAAACTCTAGCAGACCCCACATCCTCCCCCGACCCACAAAATAACCGCCAAAATGCGGGTAGGGGCGGAAAAATCTGCCCGATCAGACCCCGCATCCCGCCCCGGCCCGCAAAAAATTTTGAGGGGCGCGGCAAAATCTCGGCCCCAACCCGGGAATACGTGGATTTCCACCTCGCGGTTGTGGTGCCCCGCATCAGAGATAAGCAGTTGACGGGAGGGACATTTCAGCCTGCGCGCCTTTCCCCCCTCCTTCCGTCGCCGACCGCCCTTGCTTCCGCCTGTCCGCCGCCGGCGATTCCCGCCAAATCTGTGGGCGGAATCATGCCACTGGGCCGCCCCACACCTTCCCGGGC
>NC_041388.1:537230321-537247668 GCF_002162155.2 Triticum dicoccoides
ATCCGGCGAGAAGAGTCGCCCCTCGTTGCTGCCGCCGCCGGGGATCAACCACTGTCAAGCCCGCCCCTCGTCGCCGCATGGGATCGCCCGCCGCATCCGCCACCGATTAGCGCGTATTTTTGTGATTTTTGCGAGCGAGCTGTATAGTTGATTGACGCGCCGGTACGCATGTGGATGGAGTTGAGCCCGTGCGAGAAGTTCTTGCTCTCTGATTTGTCTGATTCGGACGACTCGGATGTTGAGACCTGCTTGTGAACTTTTGGCAGCAGACATTAGTCATGGCACTTGCCGTGAAGGAGCACAAAGACGAGAACCGGAAGAGGAGGCGAGGATCGACTGTTGGGCGTCTTTGCATTCCTCGGGATCGTCATCCTTGGGACGAGATGTTGATGCAAGACTAATTCGCGGAGAATCCTACATATCCACCACACCTCTTTGTGAAAATTGTTCAAGCTTGCGAGGCAAATTGCCGGTATTTTACTCAAAGAAGAAATGTTGCGGGCTTAAAGGGATTTAGTGCATATCAAAAAATCTCCGCAGCTATACGGGTGATTGCATATGGCGTTCCGGCTGACTATGCCGATGAGTACGTTCGCATTGGTGAAGATACTACAATTGAGTCTGCGTAGATTTGCAAAAAAGTGATCATCCGTGTCTTTGGTCCTGAGTATCTTCGGGCACCCAACGAAGATGACACAAAGAAACTGATGGCATCGAAAGAGAGGAGAGGTTGGCCTGGCATGCTAGGTAGCATTGATTGTATGCATTGGACTTGGAAAAATTACCCCAAGGCATGGCAATGAATGTATTGTGGCAAGTCTCGTGATGCAACAATTGTGCTAGAGGCCGTAGCATCCGAGCATTTATGGATTTGGTATTGCTTTTTTGGTATATCGGGCACTCTCAATGATATCAATGTGTTGCAACGGTCATATTTGTTTGCTAGGCTTGCTAGTGGTGATGCTCCTGCTTGCAACTACACTATCAATGGGCATGAATACACAAAGGGGTACTATCTTGCAGATGGTATATACCCTCCTTGGTGCACATTTGTTAAGAGCATCAAAGAACCCAAAACTAAAAAACAATGTGAATTTGCAAGGGTGCAAGAGGCAGCCCAAAAAGACATTGAAAGAGCATTCGGTGTTTTGAAATCTAGGTTTGCCATTGTCTGTGGTCCTCCTCATTTTTGGGATAAGAAAACCTTGAAAAATATCATGACATGTTGTGTTATCCCGCACAATATGATTCTTAAAGATGAGAGAGGAATGAACTTGGAACTCTTCTACGACAATGTGGGTAGCCGTGTCAACCCAGCTAGAGACCCTAACTACATTAGAGCTTTTCTTCAGACATACAAGGAGATTGAAAATGCAAACACACACTTTCAACTTCAGGAGGATCTCATTGAGCACCATTGGCAAAGGGCTGGACAGTGACTAATTTTTGTATTCATTTGTATTTGTATTCATGACAAGTTTTGTATTGCATTATTTAACTTTGCTACGGTGATTTGAATAATTATTTGTAATGTGGATGATTATTGCATTATGTTTGATTTGAATAATTTAGTTTGCTTCCAGTTGTTGTATTATGTTGGATTTGATATTTGTGGGGCGGGATGCAGTGGCGCAAAGAGCAGACCCCGCAAAGCCGACCCGTAAAAAAGCATATTCCGCGAATATACTTTTAAACGAGTCCGTTTGAGAGGTCTGCATCTATGGCCGTCTGCACCAGCCCGCAAAGGCCATTTTGCACGAACTGCAAACGCGTTTTGCGGGCCGGCGGGATGCGGGGTCTGCTGGAGTTGCTCTAATAGCTGATCTCCCTTTGATCGAGCCCTTAAAGTTGAGAATGTGCTCCACCTCCGAGTGCATCTCCGGTTGGATGCTTATGAGCATGATCATTTCGTCTTGTTCTCCCGAATCCAACGAATCGAAAAACTCATATTGAACTATTTCATGAAGCTCCGTTGGTCCATACTCCTCGTGTGACGAAACATCGGAATCCATTGTTTTGCCTAGAAAAGGTCAAAAAGAAAAACTGTCTAGAATGTTTCAGAGGGGTTTGAGGTGCCGGTCGTAGATGCTCTAATTCATGGCACTATCTAACGGGGGCATTAGGTGCAGGTTTTGACCTTCTTGTAAGAGCTTATTTTTTATCTATTAGTATTCAGGGATGGCCGTTTCCCAGGATCTCTATCGTGACTTGCGCTGACTAGGAGCATCTATGCGAGGTCGGACAACACCGTGCGTCCTGCCAGAGAACCACACTCGTGAAATCTAAACCCTCAAACCCATGCAATCCATACAAGCATATCATATAGCGCACAAAATCATCACAATTGAACTATTCAACAATGCAACAAAAGCAAAAAATAAATCTCAGTGAAACAATCTGAAGATGCTAGAATGAAATAGAATCCCGGGTCACAGCTGGCCAAGGTGATGTACCACTGGTGGGATGCCATCCGTGTCCAAGGAGTAGAAGCTCTAGAGACCCTATCGGAGTTAATAGCTCTTCTCCCTTTGATCGAGCCGGCGGAGTGGGGAAGACGGGGGCGGGCTAACGGGGGCATTAGGAGCATGTTTTGACCTTCTTGCAATCGTGACTTGGGCTGACCAGGAGCATCTATGCGAGGTCAGACAACGTCGTATGTCCTACCGGAGAACCACACTCGTGAAATGTAAACCCTCAAATCCATGCAATCCATACAAGCGTATCATATAGCGCACAAAATCATCACAATTCAACAATGCAACAAAAGCAAAAAAACAAATCTCAGTGAAACAATCTGAAGATGCTAGAATGAAATTGAATCCCGGGTCTCGGCTAGCCAATGTGATGAACCACTGGTCGGATGCCATCAGTGTCCAAGGAGTAGAAGCTCCAGAGACCCTATCCGGTTAATAGCTCTTGTCCCTTTGATCGAGCCAACGAAGTGGGGAGGAGAGGGGGAGGCTAACAGGGGCATTAGGAGCGGTTTTTGACCTTCTTCCAAGAGCTTATTTTTAATCTATTGGTGTTCAGGGATGGCCGTTTCCCAGGATCTCTCGCGTGACTTGAGCTAACTAGGAGCATCTATGCAAATATATGAGAAAGAAGACCCGGGGGCCCTAGGTTTCACTAGTGGCTTCTCTTGAGAAAAATAGCAAACGGTGGGTAAACAAATTACTGTTGGGCAATTGATAGAACTTCAAATAATCATGACGATATCCAGGCAATGATCATTACATAGGCATCACGTCCAAGATTAGTAGACCGACTCCAGCCTGCATCTACTACTATTACTCCACACATCGACCGCTATCCAGCAAGCATCTAGTGTATTAAGTTCATGGAAAAACGAGGCAATGCAATAAGAACAATGACATGATGTAGACAAGATCCGTTTATCTATATGGCGGTAGATATAGATCTCGTCTTCTTATCCGTAGTAGCAATGATACATATGTGTCGGTTCCCCTTCTCTCACTGGGATCAAGCACTGTAAGATCGAACCCACTACCGGGCACCTCTTCCCATTGCAAGATAAATAGATCAAGTTGGCCAAACAAAATCCAAATCTCAGAGAAGAAATAGGAGGCTATAAGAGATCATGCATATAAGACATCAAAGAAACTCAAATAACTTTCATGGATATAAAAAGATATGACCGATCATAAACTCAAAGTTCATCAGATCCCAACAAACACACCGCAAAAGAGTTACATCATATGGATCTCCAAGAGACCATTGTATTGAGAATTCAGCGAGAGAGAGAGAGAGAGAGAGAGAGAGAGAGAGACATCTAGCTACTAACTACGGACCCGAAGGTCTACAAAGAACTACTCATGCATCATCGGAGAGGCACCAATGGAAGTGGTGAACCCCTCCGTGATGATGTCTAGATTGGATCTGGTGGTTCTGGACTCTGTGGCGGCTGGATGAATATTTCGACGCTTGTTCTAGGGTTTCTGGAATATTGTGGTATTTATAGAGCAAAGAGGCGGTCCGGGGGGCACCCGAGGAGGGCACAACCCACCAGGGCGCACCTGGGCCTCCTAGCGCGCCCTGGTGGGTTGTGCCCCCCTCGAGGCACCCCCAGGTGCAACCAGGGCCCATTGCCTTCCTTCTGGCTCATAAAAAATCATCGTGGAGTTTCGTGGCATTTGGACTTCGTTTGATATTGATTTCCTGCGATGTAAAAAACATGGAAAAACAGCAACTGGCACTTGCACTATGTCAATAGGTTAGTACCCAAAACTGATATAAAATAATTATAAAACATCCAAGGTTGATAATAAAACAGCATGGAACAATAAAAAATTATAGATACGTTGGAGACGTATCAGATGCCTACAACAACTAGAGAGGAAGCTAATGATGATCATTAAACTTTAGATCAACTTACTACTGAAGTTTGTAGGTCGACCAGAGCACGATCCGTACCAGAGTTGTACGGTAATCCTGTCAAGGAAGTCATGTTACTAGACCAAGGCGTACCTATGAACTATGAAGAAGCTATAATGAGTCCAAATTCTGACAGATGGCTTGAGGCCATGCAATCTGAGATAGGATCCATGTATGAGAACAAAGTGTGGACTTTGATGGACTTGCCCGATGAATGGCAAGCCATAGAGAATAAATGGATCTTCAAGAATAAGACTGACGCTGATGGTAATGTTACTGTCTACAAAGCTCGACTTGTCGCAAAAGGTTTTTGACAAGTTCAAGGGATTGACTATGATGAGACTTTCTCACCCGTAGCGATGCTTAAGTCCGTCCGAATCATGTTAGCAATTGCCGAATTTTATGATTATGGAAATCTGGCAAATGGATGTCAAATACTGCATTCCTCTACGATGAGACTCTCACGTGACTTGGGCTGACTAGGAGCATCTATGCGAGGTCGGACAACGCCGTATGTCCTGCTAGAGAACCACACTCGTGAAATCCAAACCCTCAAACCCATGCAATCCATACAAGCATATCATATATATAGCGCACAAAATCATCACAATTGAACTATTCAACAATGCAACAAAAGCAAAAAAAAAATCTCAGTGAAACAATCTAAAGATGCTAGAATGAAATTGAATCCCGGGTCTCGGCTGGCCAATGAGATGAACCATTGGTCGGATGCCATCAGTGTCCAAGGAGTAGAAGCTCCAAAGACCCTTTCGCGGTTAATATCTCTTCTCCCTTTGATCGAGCCGGCGAAGTGGGGAGGAGAGGGGGAGGCTATCAGGGGCATTAGGAGCGGTTTTTGACCTTCTTCCAAGAGCATATTTTTGATCGATTGGTGTTCAGGGATGGCCGTTTCCCAGGATCTCTCACGTGACTTGGGCTAACTAGGAGCATCTATGCGAGATCGGACAACGCCAGATGACCCCTCATATGTCATGCCGAAGGAACCACACTCGTGAAATGTAAACCCTCAAACCCATGCAATCCATACAAGCGTATCATATAGTATAGCGCACAAATTCAACACAACTCAACTATTAAACAATGCAACAAAGCAAAAAAAAACTCAGTTAAACAATCTGAACATGCTAAAATGAAATTGAATCCCGGGTCACAGCTGGCCAACGTGATGAACGACTGTCGGATGCCATCCGTGTCCAAGCAGTAGAAGGAAGCTCGAGAGACCCTATCCGGGTTAATAGCTGATCTCCCTTTGATCGAGCCCTTAAAGTTGAGAATGTGCTCCACCTCCGAGTCCATCTCCGGTTGGACGCTTATGAGCATGATCATTTCGACTTGTTCTCCCGAATCCAACGAATCGAAGAACTCATCTTGAGCAATTTCATGAAGCTCCGTTGGTCCATACTCCTCGTGTGACGAAACATCGGAATCCATTGTTTCGCCTAGAAAAAGTCAAAAAGAAAAACTGTCTAGAATGTTTGAGAGGGGTTTGAGGTGCCGGTCGTAGATGCTCTAATTCATGGCACTGTCTAAAGTAAACCCATGATTTGCATGAGGAGCGGCATCCCGGTGCATGGTGCATGCATACACGTCTTGGCGTGGCGCTGGCAAGCGCGGAGCGAGCCGTTTATGAGTTTTGGCACGAGGCGGAGGGAAACTGACCAAGTGGATGCACAGATTGAGTTTGAGCTGCAAGGCGGGAATCCCAAAACCGCGTCCCGCCCTCCCCTCGCCTCCCCTCCGTGTAACAGATAAGATAGACCACAGAAAGAAGAAAAGAAAGGCTCCAACGGAAACAAAAATCTTTTGACCGCAGAGGACCGGACAGGACAGCAGCACCGGAGCGAGGGAGGGAGGGAGGCCGAGAAGCCCTGGCGCCGCTATAAGACGACAAGCCACGCCCAGCTCAATCATTCATCCTCCTCCCTCTCCGCGCCGCCACCCTCCTCCCTTCTCTTTCAGCGACGAGACGAGAACGAGATGGCCGTCCTCCTCCGCGCACGCTCCCACCTCCTCTCCGGCGCCATCCGCCGCAGCTTGCTCGGGTAAGCGCAACCTGTCCTCCTCCTCCTCCTCCTCCACCCGTCGCTTCTTCCCGTCCCGTGCCCTTTTCTCACCCCGCCTTGTGTTTCTGTTCCAGGGAGCGCGGGCGCGGCGCGCGAAGGTTCTCGACCGACCCAACCACCGTCGGCGAGGCTGCAGCCACCGGCCGCGGTGCGACGACCGGCGGGACCGCCGCAAACACCAGCGGGTGAGATCTCCTGCTTCTCCTTCTTCTTCTTCCTGTTCTTCTTCGCGATGCAACTTTTCGATGGCGTGGCTTTTTTTGATCCCGTCGGTTCTCGTTGATCCCCCGGCCCTATCGTGAAAGTTCTGATATTTATCTCCATGCATGCAGGGTTCCGACGAAGACGAACGGCGGCGGGCCAGCGAATGGACGAGGGGCGGCGAACGGCGGGTTAGATCCGGCCCTCGTCCTCCATGTTTTTCTTTTCTTTTCTTCTTCTCGATGCAACTTTTGGCGCAAAGATTGACTCTTTTGTCGCGACCGACCATTGCAGGGGTGGAGCGAGCGGAGGTGGGGCTCCGGCCAACGGCGGCGGCGGCGCGGTCACCGGCTCAGGCAACGGGTAAGAACTAAAAACCCATGCATCTTCCGTCTTTTCGTGCTTCCTCGTCGCCCAGCGCGCTACTGTATTGTCAAGTTGCTTGATTGATGTATTGGTGCTTGGTCCCTCGGTCCCATCCAAGCGAGAAAGATCGGTTTTTTTGATTTTACTTGACCTTGACGTCGCATGCATGCAGGAGCGGTGGATGCGGATGCGCTGCGGTGGCGGACCTGCGGACGGATGTATTCACCGAGGTGGGGAGGGTGCGGGGCTGCTACAACACCCTCGCCGAGGTGGATGAGAAGCTGATGGCGGAAATAACGAGCGTTAAGCTGGAAGCCGCGTGAGTTTCCTCATCTTTTCTACCATTCCCTCTCTCCATGCCCATAGTCTTCTCCAGTAGACTCATCTAATCTTTTCCTTGTCTACTGTTTGCAGCATGAACCAAGTGCGATCCAAAGAGAAACTTGTTACTACAATTTACACGATGTTTGGATCCGCCGTCGCCTTCACTTTTGCGGGCGCCACTCTGATTGGGGGCTACGTGCACGACTTCGTCGTGCACGAAGCTGCCAAGGAAGTACGCGCCAAGCTTCGTCTGGACAAGGCCAAGGGTTTGTCTTTCTCCTCTTTCTCTTTCTCTTTCTCTGTGTGTTCATGTATTCATGTAGTCCAGTACTAGTACTCATGCATATGGATATCGATCGGTAGACTAGCCTACAGCCCTACACCCTTTGTTGCTCTATGCTTTGGGCTTTTGGATCAGCGGTCTACATGCATACCCTCTGCCTCTCTCTAGAAGTAGATTTGATTTGATGATTTGCCCCCTGTGAATTGAGGCAGCACATTATACTGGTGGTACTAAAACAAAGTTTTATGCAGGCACGACGCCTCCTCCTGCAGCACCCCCGGCGGCGGGCAGCCCCCCCAAGTAGAGGCTACTACTCTGTCTTCTCAGCAAGAGGAAAGAGGATCATGCAAGAATCTCCAATTACCATCGCGCGATAACTATTTGTCTTTTCCTTCAAATGCATGTTCATGCTTGAATGCTCTGTATCATTTGCAATTCGAGGCTGTTATGCCCCCTCCTATCTTTAATTTTGAGACATGAAATACTATTCGAGTGCTAAACTCTGATGATTGTGCTGCTAAAATTGTGCCTTCTTATGCTTTGCCTCTCTTGGTATTATCCTGGTCAATGAATTAAATCTGGATTATCTTGGTCGATCAATTTTTTACAAGAGTTTGTGAATGAATTCATTCTTTTTGTTTTCCTCGTATCAATGCCATTCTACTCCTGACATATTCACACCCTAGCCCATAAAATAATCACACTGACATACTAGTAGTACTATTCTCTTCCTTACAAGCCTAGCCTCTAGCCTCTATCCTAGCCTAGCAGGTAAAGTCATCTTTCACCACCCTCAACTAGACTAGGCAAGTACTCCTAGATAGTACATCTACTTCTTAACACGCATTAGAAAAAATGCACTCCTCTTCTTCTCGTGGCAACTACTACTACTACACTGCTACAAACTACTCGAGGCACAGCGAGAGGAAACGAAAAGAAATAAAATGGCCAAAGCTATACAGCTAATAAGTGATGCAAGTGAGGTCAACAGCCTAACCAAAAACATCATGTACCAGCAGGAGGAGGATAACTCTACATGCAACTCAAAATGACTCACTTCACTGGTACTCCTAAACAAGGACAAACACCAGTGCTCCAAATTGTACGGTAGACTTTCACAATTTGATGATCCCTATCTCTAGCGAGGAACCGCATCGCGCGCAGATCACAAGTTCAGGAGAGGATGAAGCGCCGGAGATCAGAAGGAGATGCACTCCTCGTCCTCAGAGTTCTTCTGAAGGAACCACATACGACGGAGGACAGCTCCTTCATCAGCAAGCCCTACCCGATGACTGCGGCGTGCTTCAGGATTGGTGGCATAGACGCGATGCTACCCACGATCGATGCGCCCATCAGGAACTTGGTGAAGTTCACTCACTTGCAGTGGCGAAATTGTGTCAGGGGAAACTACAAGGACAGTATTATTTTTAGCATGTAAAAAGAAGAACTTAAGGGAAGCAATAAGGTATGAGCTTTTGTTCACCACAGATGTTCTGCAATATATTAGCCATCATTTAAAATCCAAATTTCTTGTCAATTTTTTGTTTTGTTTTGAGAAAACATTACAAGTACTATCTGTGTCACTAGGATGAGGCATGTCTTTTGGAGTAAAAACTGTTCTGAATTATTAGTTTTTGACAAGTGTGATTCATAGTGAAGCAACAGTAGGGCTACCAGTTGAGGCACGGAAGGATCATCACTTACCCACCACCCTCATTTGACATGATCGATGGAGAATCGGCGCCCAGGAAAAATATGAGTGGCATCAGAACTGCACAAAATGTCTCTAACTTGTTAACATTGGCCACCAGTAGTTGTTATAAAGAGCGCAGGCCTGAAGACATAGTTAAAGAGATTCACGCAACATCGAAAAAGGATAAAAAGCTGACGCTGAGATGTTAAATGCTCATTGCTTACCAAAATCACCAACCACTACCGGACTCGCGGTCTATGCCTACGGCCAAGGGCCGTCGGCATAGGCCCCCAAGCCGTCGGCATAGGTCTATGCCTACGGCTGCCGTCGGCATAGACCCGTCGGCGTAGATACCGTCAGCGTAGTCTTGTCAGACCGTCGGGATAGTATAGCCGTCGGCATAGGGGCCTATGCCGACGGCCTGGCGTCAGCCGTCGGCATAATATAGCCGTCGGCAGTCTTTTTCGTCTGACGGCAACGGACGGCGCCGTCAAAAACGGGGACGAATCATGCAAGGCCACGTGGCAGGGCTATGCCTACGGCAAAGTCGTCGGCATAGATGAATCTATGCCGACGGCTTTGCCGTAGGCATAGCCCTGCCACGTGTCTTCTTCTGGTTACTCCTGGCAGCAGAGGTATGCCTACGGCTTTGCCGTCGGCATAGATTTTCACCTATGCCTACGGCAAAGCCGTTGGCATAGATCCGCCACGTGGCGAGCCCTGGTGACTCCTGGGCTTATATATGCCGACGGCTTTGCCGTCAGCATAGTTTTTTTTTTCCCTGTTTTTTCTCTTTTCCAATTCATTTGACAGCATTTCAAAACAGAACAATATGAAATTATGCAGAAATATGACAGTTCATCATCTAAACATACTCAAGTTCACCATCATCATCTAAAGATCATCACCGACTCAAGTTCATGAACATAAAAGTTGTGCAAGACATGAAACATCATAAAAGTAGGAATATGAAAGGCATGGCACGACGGCCACATGCACGGAATCATCAAGCAAGACCACCTCCGCCAAAACCACCACCTCCACCAAAACCACCACCTCCGCCAAAACCACCACCACCACTCTGCCAGATCGGAGTGACTGGGGTCGACGGAGCAGGAGTCGACCCACCGGTCCCCTACATGTTTCAGAAAAGATTCTAACAGTAAATATGATATGATAGTGTTGAATGAACGAGAACTAGTTTGTCAGTAGTTAGGCAAATGTACTAACCGGACCATCACTGCCTAGTGCCACCCATTCATCGAACGTGGGCACGTGTGGGGGTTCTCCCGCAGGTGGTGGTGGGGGTCCCATTTGTGGTGGACCCGTGCCGTTACTCCAAGCCGCCAACATAGCCTGAATGTTAGTTAAACAAGCAAACTAGAAGATCAGAAGGAATGAAAGTGCAAAAATTTAGCTTGGTTTTAAGAGGGCAGAACTAACCGTCATCATCTGACGGTTGTAATCATCGTTTGCCTTCACTCGTTTCAAGTACTCCCGCACCTCGAGATTCCTATGCTCGACAAACTCCTTATATGCCTACATAATTTAGATTGTTTCTAAGTGAGCAATGCTGAAAATAAACTGAGAATGCTAGATAAAAAAGATAAAGAGGAAGTACTTACAGCATGCTGGCGGGCTAAAGGAGTCTGTGAACGCCCCGTACTCTCTAACTGGCTCGGGTTGCTAGCCCGAAGCTGTGTGTACGAGATCGAAGGAGTGATCAAGCCGTCGAAACACGGATATCGACCATTCTTCTTCCCCTGGATGGCCACCACCGCCGTGTCGTCGATCTGAGACTGGGCGACCTCGGCAACAGGAACATCCGGATGCAACTCCTGATAGTGATGAATGTAAGACCCCAGGTGCTCCTCGGTCTTGCCGTAGTATTGGCTCTCGCCCTCCTTGCGACGACTCCGCTCGCGGGCCAGCTTCCACGACTCCATGTCTGAGAGCGGCCTCTTCAACTTGTCCTCCTACAACGTCAAATAGAAGTTAGCCATACATAAGAACATGACGGTAAAGAAGAACAAAAATGCATCATGCACATAGATATACCTTCATGGCCTTGAAGCTCCAGTGGTTCCTGTTTCCTTGGCCGTGTGTCCCGTCGGCTCCACGGTTAGCCCGGCCCTTGATGCTCTTGGCAGCAAACTCTGCATCGGCGCCGAGCCACCTATCCACCAAACTCGCCCATCCGTCATGCCTTCCATAGCACCAACGAGGAACAACCTATGCAAATTTTGGAAGCATGACATGTGAGCACGAAACATAGAGTTGACTGCTTGAAACAATGAAAAGTTAGTAATAGTTACCATCATGAACTGCTCCCTGTTCAAGGTAAGTTGCTGCTTCTGCGCTTGACTTTTGGTCATCTTTTGGTGCAGGTAGTAGTGGTAGTACTGCGAGACGGCAACCCAGCGCACCTCGTACTGCAACTGACGAGCTTTCTTCTTCGCAGCCGCAAGCAAGACCACGTCGGCTCTGGCCTTGTGCTCGTCAAGAACTCTATAGAGTTGCTGCATAAACCAGAAGCAAACAAGGCATGAGTTGAGTGATCCAATGATAAACTATGAACGAAACTGAAGACAAGTGATTAAGAAGAGAACTTACCCAAAATTTGGTGATCACGGCCTTAGCGGCTGTCCCGTACTCCGCGTTGCTGCAAGCCTTGTAGTGGGCCCAGCTCGTGGCCAAAACCCGCAGCTGCGGGTCCCTGTCTGGCCGCGGGCAGAATAGGCCAGGCCAAAAGTGCTTCAACAGGACAGTGATAAGGCCGTTCGGTTTACGGCCATTTCCACGAAGGATCCAGTTTCTGCAAAAGAATCAAATGATTGCCATGTGTACAATAAGAAAATGTTGTCATGTGTTGAAAATATGATTGAGAGGCACTTACTCTGTCCCCACAGGTTCAATGATCCACTTGTGCTCCTCGATAGAAGGTGGTGTAGGTAGTCCGGCATTACCACGCAGCCACCCCTGCGGAGCACCCGGTGGCAAGTCACC
The DNA here is from genome assembly GCF_002162155.2 of Triticum dicoccoides. Taxonomy (NCBI): domain Eukaryota; kingdom Viridiplantae; phylum Streptophyta; class Magnoliopsida; order Poales; family Poaceae; genus Triticum; species Triticum dicoccoides. Next base: position 537,242,671 of record NC_041388.1, read on the forward strand.
CCACAACTCGGGATCAACCTCCCCTCCACCCTCCTCGCCCTCCTCCTCACCCTCCTCCTCGGCCTCCTCCTCCTCACCCTCCTCCTCAGCCTCCTCCTCCTCACCCTCCTCCTCGACCTCCTCCTCCTCGCCATCAGGAACATACTCCTCCTCCTCAGACTCAGAAGGTGCCTCTGTATGGGAGGGCATCGAAGAAGACCCTCCTATTTCGGACACGGCCCGGAGTTTTTTGCCCCGGCTGCCTCTCCCCCCACCTCCTCCTCCTCTAGGGGCTCTCCCCCCACCGCCTCCTCCTCTAGGGTCTCCTCCCCCGACCCCTCCACCTCCCTGTGAGGTGCCATCCTCGCGTAGTCGGGAGGGAACCTTGTGGGCTCGTCCACTCCGAGTAAGTCCTCCTTTGAGTTTACTGAGGAAACTGGCACCACTGGACTTGCCCATGATTAGCAAACCTGCATTGAGAAGAGAATAAACAATTAGTAAGGATATCAATTAAACAAGCATACAGGAAAAACATTAATACTAGAAGTGCATATTAAGCATACTATTGTAATGATCATTAAAAGAACTTACATTTTCTAGAACCCATATGAATCATCACTATTGTAATCTATTTGTGGAGCGGTCTCATCATCACTATCACGCATATCTTCTTCGTTGTCTGACAGAGGTGGAGGCTCTTCCTCATCATCAGCGTCTTCATTTAACTTTTCAAGCATAATTATGTCTCTTTGATTCACAACTGCCTCACCATCAATCCTTGCATCGTCGTCGTTTGGGTCCAGGTCAACATAACCCAAGTCATCATCCTCGTTGTTTCGGACCACGTCATCATGTTCCTCTTGATAGAACACTCCCTCGTATGTCATGGGGTTTATGTTGTAGTAATCATCATTGTTCGGGTCCGGTAGCTTACCATGCGGCGACACCTTGAACACAACTTCCCAACCCTTTAGGTACTCTTTCTGGCATGGGTAAGGCAGATAATATACTTGTGTGGCCTGGGTAGCGGCGATAAAGAGATCAGCTCCGGCATAGACGGTTGATGGTTTAACTTCAACTAAACCAATAGAAGGCGTATGTCTCAGGCCCTTTTTGGGGTCGAACCATCGGCATTTGAACATAGTGAGACTTAGGTGTTCGCAGCCAAGTTTGAATGTAAGCTCGTATATTTTTCCTACCCTTCCGTAGTAATCTATTTTATTATCTCCTTCAGTGAAGACTCCGGTATTTATGGTTTTGGGATCAGGCCGACTGTTCTGGTGCTCCTCTGTATGGAAGCGATACCCATTCACATCATACTTTTCACATGTCATGACGACAGGGTCAAAACCCATGGAAACCCATCTCAATTCTTCATCCATTGATTCGGTCGGATCATTTCCCTACAAGTTCAATTGAAATTATAGGGTGCATGAGTTTAATTGAAATTATAGGGTGCATGAGTTTAATTGAAAGTGTGAAAAATTACTTTCTCCATGAACCACGCAACGAAATTTTTCCTTCCATCAGCACCCTTTCGAAGAAGAGCAAGTGCCTCCGCTTCAGTAGGAGGCAGCATTCCTGTCCATTCTTCCTCAACGAATCGACTACAATAAGAAAAGCGGTATAAGAACTAGGCAAAGTGAACATAACAAATTGACTAAAAGAATGGTGCAAAGGTATTACCTCATCCACTCATCCTCAACTTCCTTGATGTTGTGCAAGATATAGAACATGACATCCTCCCACTCATCTCGTGGCATGACATAAGATGTCGAGCATCCAGCCCTGCCACCTTGCCCGGTGAATAGAGGCAACTTGGGTTTATACTTGGGTTCTTCTGTATTGTATCGAGACACCTTATTGTGCAACGTGGGAACATGGTCCGGATAGTAGGCTGTCCTGAGGTCTGCCACCTCCTCTAGGATAACTGCCTCAGCTATGGAAGCTTCAATCTTAGCTTTGTTTCCACATTTCCGTCTCAGATGCTTGTTCTGTCTCTCAGGGCCGTACTGCCAACGATACTGCACAGGGCCCCCCAACAATACCTCGTTCGCAAGGTGCAAAATGAGATGTGTCATCGGAGTAAAGAAGCCTGGCGGGAAGATCTTCTCTAGCTTGCATATCAACTCCGGCGCCTTCTTATGCATTTCTTTTATCTTCTCAGGACATACTTCTTTAGCACAAAGCGTTCGGAAGAAATGGCTTAACTCCGCAAGCACATGCCAGACACGCTCGGGAACATAGCCCCGAACCATCACCGGCATAATCCGCTCAATCCAGACATGATAGTCATGACTCTTGAGCCCGGTCACTCTGCCCGTTGAAAGATTGACCCCCTTACTTATATTCGACGCATAACCATCAGTGAACTTCACAACGTGTTTCAACCACTTGAATGCCTCCATCTTATGATCCTTTTTAAGTACGAAGTCAGCATCTGGCTTGAACCAAGATTTTCGACTGCCTGTGGGAGGTTGCATGTGAAGACGTGGTCTATCACAAATATTCTGTTGATCGACTCTAGCATTAACATTATCCTTTGTCTTATCAGGAATGTTGAGGATCGTGTTAAAAAGGGACTCTGCGACATTCTTTTCGGTGTGCATCACGTCGATGTTGTATGGAAGTTTGAGGTCCTTAAAATAGGGAAGCTGCGTGAAGGGGGTAATGTGAGTCCAGTTGTGCGTCTCACCATATCCTTCAAAATATTTTTTCCCTTTACCTTTGCCTTTGCCTTTGCCTTTCCCTTCACAGGCAGGCTTAAGAGCTTTGAGCTGAGCAAGCACATCCTCACCAGAAAACGTTGGAATCTCATTTACTTCATGGACAACTTTGCCTTTTGTGAAGTTCTTCTTGTCTTCCCTATCAGGATGGTCTGGAGGGAGGAATTGTCGATGCTGGTCAAAGGCAACATACTTGCCACCCTTCTTCATCCAAATGAAAATCAAGGCCTGCATGCACACTGGGCAAGGCATCTTTCCACTTGTACACCATCCGCAGAACAGGGCATAGCCGGGAAAGTCATGCATGCAATACTGTAGCCAAACTTTCATCAAGAAATTTTTCTGCAGATGCCGGTCGTATGTCAACCTCGGGAAGTACCAAGAATGGTGCAAATCATCCACCAACGGCTGCATAAACACACTCAAATTCTTCCCTGGATATTCAGGCCCCGGAATTATAAGCGACAAGAACATGGTCTTGCGTTGCATTATCGCGCCGGGAGGGAGATTGAGCGGAATAACAAATATGGGCCAGCAGCTGTATGGATTAGACGACATACCATATGGATTGAATCCATCACCTGTTATAGCAATTCTGACATTCCCAGCCTCGGCTGCTTCCTCCGGGTACTTTATATCGAATGACTTCCATGCTTCACCTTCTGATGTATGTACAATTTTTTTTGGATTGTACCTTTTCCCTTCCTTGTGCCACTTCATCATTTTGGCAGACTCCTCGGTGATGAAAAGGCGCTGCAGTCTTTTTATAAAATCAAGATACCGAAGAACCTTCACAGGGATTTTTAGCTGCCGCTTCTGACCATGCTTATCGACCACCTCAATATACCGAGAGGAACCGCACTTCCTACAGTAGTTGTCATCCACATACTCATGTCTAAACAAAAGGCAATTCTTTGGACAAACATGTATTTTCTCATAGTCCATGGAGAGCGCCTTCATGATTTTCTTCGTACCGTACATGGTTTTCGACAGTTCATGGCCCTCGGGCAGGCTGTTAGTCCATACTCCCAGAAATGCTTCGAAGCAACCTCGGCTACAGCCGTACTCAGCCTTCACTGCCATCAGTTGCGAGATGGCATCCAGCACAGACAGCTTGGCACCCTCATAGAGAGGTTTCTTTGACGAGGCCAAGATTTCCAGGAAGGCCTTTGTGGTTTCCTCCGGCTTCTCCGGTTCATTCGCTGAATGTGACGGAGGTGTCGGCTGTGCAGCAAAGACATCATCTAGCATGTCTCTAACCCCATCGTCCTCATAACCAGCGATGCGTTGTCGTATCACATCCTCTCTACCACGGTCCCGCTGGGCAAAGTTTATCGGCATATTAAAGTTGGGCATAAATCCATGCGTGCGAAGGTGCTTAGTCATCTCACTCTTATCTCTGCGGATAGGTCTCTTACATCTGGCACACGGGCATTCTGGCACCATCCTCATTGGACTACGGAATATCTCTTTCAAAAACACATCAGTTTTCTCGACCCACTCTGTTGTTACTTGATTCCGACAGAAAAACCCACTATACATCCACTGATTATCTGCCATTTCTGCTTTATTGGAAGCCACACAACAAAATTAAGGATTCATTTTAATTACCAACATCAATATTTTATTTTTTACAAGGTTGACGAGTAATCCACCTACATCTCTAATAGGTAAAGATGGGTCCTAATCCCACCCGAGAATGTGTAGATTGAGTACGGTCCATGCTCTACCCCATTCCGAGACAAAATTTCGGCAGCACCTCCCCGCTGTTCTCCAAATACACGTCTCGGCAAAATGCCGAGAGAATGTGCATCCGAAGAACAACAGGGAGGCGCCGCCAAAATCCTGTCTCGGAACGGGGTAGAGCATGAACAACGTACCCAATCTACACATCCTCGGGCTGTCCGTGGAAAGCGCTGGACAATCCGAAAGAGCTGCGGTGATAAATATGCAATTGAATGCATATTTATCGATGCAACCCTTTCGGACGGGAGACCTAGGTTACGCGACTTGATGTGAAAATTCAATCTAGTTAAAAGAGGCTAGGAGGTGAAGGTGGATTCGTAGCTCACCCTCCGCTGTAGAAGAAGTAGTCGAGCAGCGGCAGGATCACAGACCAAACCCAGACGACGAAGGCTCCAGGGAGATGAATACCACAAAGCCTGTAAATTTTGACGGCACCACATCACATAAAGCATTGACACTTCAAACTATGAAAAAAAATCATATTGCTAATGACATCTAGTCAAGGTTTTAGATCATCATGATACTTCAAATCCTAATTTTCATCAAG
>NC_041388.1:537249270-537250611 GCF_002162155.2 Triticum dicoccoides
CGGCGCAGGTCGTGGGGTGCGGCGGCGGCGCAGGTCGTCGTCGGGGTGGCAAAGAACGAGTGGCTGCAGAGGCTGTTGCGCGCTGGTGGGTGGATAAGGCCACCCTATGCCGACGGCTAAGCCGTCGGCATAGCTGAGGTCGCCACGTGGCAGCTATGCCGACGGCTTAGCCGTAGGCATATTTTTTTAATGATTTTTATAGCTTATATTTTTTCTTCCTTCTGTTTTTTTATTTCATATAAATTTTTGATGTTTTTATAGTCATCAGTTATATTTCTATACACAGAGGGGAGGTGAAGGCGCGCGCCACGTGGCATTAACTGTCTTCAAATATTATTAACCGTGTCATTGCCGTCCGTGAGGGGGGCCACGCACCGGAGACGCGTGCCGCCTCTTCGGACATGCCACAACACCACCCCGCATGTATGAGGGCCCGGTACGACGCTCCGGTGGCATTGCTACCCCCCAGGGCCCCCGTCCCGCCTAACCCTGTAGCGTTTGACCATCGGATCTAGCCCTTTGACTTTGCACGGACGGGATTTGACCAGTGGACCTCTCCACCCGGTTGTGTTAGGTCAGCCCATAGGGACACCCGGGAGCAACATCCGGGCCAAACCCACAGCTACATCCACTCCGTGTAGACCCGACGCGTCCATTTCCCCCCTCCAGGTGCCGGCGGCGGCGCCGTCCGTGAGGGGGGGGCACACCCCGGAGACGCGTGCTGGGCGTTTGCAACCGCCTCAACACTTCCAGATTTGTGAGAAGCCGCCTACGCAAGATTTGACGGTATGCTAGCCCCCAGAGGCCGCCGGCCACAGTCGTAGACGTGCGAAGAGCAATCCGCGTAGAGGGAAGTGTTCAGATACTTCTCCATCACAAAAGATTATGAAAAATTACCATCAGTCCTACAGCACATGTGCCCACGTTGTGTAAAAAACTCATGATTTTATCGCGCTCCAAGTATTTAATAATATTCACGCTGCATCGTTACCGCAGAACGTCTACTACCGTTTCATTGCCGTCCGTGAGGGGGGCCACAACCCGGAGACGCGTGCCGCCTCTTCGGACATGCCACAACACCACCCCGCATGTATGAGGGCCCGGTACGACGCTCCGGTGGCATTGCTACCCCCCAGGGCCCCCGTCCCGGCTAACCCTGTAGCGTTTGACCACGGGATCTAGCCCTTTGACTTTGCACGGACGGGCTTTGACCAGTGGACCTCTCCACCCGGTTGTGTTAGGTCGGCCCAGAGGAACACTTTGGAGCAACATCCGGGCCAAACCCACAGCTACATCCACTCCGTGTAGACCCGACGCGTCCGTTTCCCCCCTCCAGGTGCC
>NC_041388.1:537258914-537317528 GCF_002162155.2 Triticum dicoccoides
GGATCTAGCCATTTGACTTTGCACGGACGGGCTTTGACCAGTGGACCTCTCCACCCGGTTGTGTTAGGTCGGCCCAGAGGAACACTTTGGAGCAACATCCGGGCCAAACCCACAGCTACATCCACTCCGTGTAGACCCGACGCGTCCGTTTCCCCCCTCCAGGTGCCGGCGGCGGCGGCGTCCGTGAGGGGGGGGGCACACCCCGGAGACGCGTGCTGGGCGTTTGCAACCGTCTCAACACTTCTAGATTTGTGAGAGGCCGCGTACGCAAGATTTGACGGTATGCTAGCCCCCGGAGGCCGCCGGCCACAATCGTAGACGTGCGAAGAGCAATCCGCGTAGAGGGAAGTGTTCAGATACTTCTCCATCACAAAAAATTATGAAAAATTACCATCAGTCCTATTGCACATGTGCCCACGTTGTGTAAAAAACTCATGATTTTATCGCGCTCCAAGTATTTAATAATATTCACGCTGCATCGTTACCGCAGAACGTCTACTACCGTTTCATTGCCGTCCGTGAGGGGGGCCACAACCCGGAGACGCGTGCCGCCTCTTCGGACATGCCACAACACCACCACGCATGTATGAGGGCCCGGTACGACGCTCCGGTGGCATTGCTACCCCCCAGGGCCCCCGTCCCGGCTAACCCTGTAGCGTTTGACCACGGGATCTAGCCCTTTGACTTTGCACGGACGGGCTTTGACCAGTGGACCTCTCCACCCGGTTGTGTTAGGTCGGACCAGAGGAACACTTTGGAGCAACATCCGGGCCAAACCCACAGCTACATCCACTCCGTGTAGACCCGACGCGTCCGTTTCCCCCCTCCAGGTGCCGGCGGCGGCGGCGGCCATGAGGGGTGGGGGCACACCCCGGAGACGCGTGCTGGGCGTTTGCAACCGCCTCAACACTTCCAGATTTGTGAGAGGCCGCCTACGCAAGATTTGACGGTATGCTAGCCCCCGGAGGCCGCCGGCCACAGTCGTAGACGTGCGAAGAGCAATCCGCGTAGAGGGAAGTGTTCAGATACTTCTCCACCACAAAAAATTATGAAAAATTACCATCAGTCCTATATCACATGTGCCCACGTTGTGTAAAAAACTCATGATTTTATCGCGCTCCAAGTATTTAATAATATTCACGCTGCATCGTTACCGCAGAACGCCTACTACCGTTTCATTGCCGTCCGTGAGGGGGGGCCACAACCCAGAGACGCGTGCCGCCTCTTCAGACATGCCACAACACCACCCCGCATGTATGAGGGCACGGTACGACGCTCCGGTGGCATTGCTACCCCCCAGGGCCCCCGTCCCGGCTAACCCTGTAGCGTTTGACCACGGGATCTAGCCCTTTGACTTTGCACGGACGGGCTTTGACCAGTGGACCTCTCCACCCGGTTGTGTTAGGTCGGCCCAGAGGAACACTTTGGAGCAACATCCGGGCCAAACCCACAGCTACATCCACTCCGTGTAGACCCGACGCGTCCGTTTCCCCCCTCCAGGTGCCGGCGGCGGCGGCGTCCGTGAGGGGGGGGCACACCCCGGAGACGCGTGCTGGGCGTTTGCAACCGCCTCAACACTTCCAGATTTGTGAGAGGCCGCCTACGCAAGATTTGACGGTATGCTAGCCCCCGGAGGCCGCCGGCCACAATCGTAGACGTGCGAAGAGCAATCCGCGTAGAGGGAAGTGTTCAGATACTTCTCCATCACAAAAAATTATGAAAAATTACCATCAGTCCTATAGCACATGTGCCCACGTTGTGTAAAAAACTCATGATTTTATCGCGCTCCAAGTATTTAATAATATTCACGCTGCATCGTTACCGCAGAACGTCTACTACCGTTTCATTGCCGTCCGTGAGGGGGGGCCACAACCCAGAGACGCGTGCCGCCTCTTCGGACATGCCACAACACCACCCCGCATGTATGAGGGCCCGGTACGACGCTCCGGTGGCATTGCTACCCCCCAGGGCCCCCGTCCCGGCTAACCCTGTAGCGTTTGACCACGGGATCTAGCCCTTTGACTTTGCACGGACGGGCTTTGACCAGTGGACCTCTCCACCCGGTTGTGTTAGGTCGGCCCAGAGGAACACTTTGGAGCAACATCCGGGCCAAACCCACAGCTACATCCACTCCGTGTAGACCCGACGCGTCCGTTTCCCCCCTCCAGGTGCCGGCGGCGGCGGCGTCCGTGGGGGGGGGGCACACCCCGGAGACGCGTGCTGGGCGTTTGCAACCGCCTCAACACTTCCAGATTTGTGAGAGGCCGCCTACACAAGATTTGACGGTATGCTAGCCCCCGGAGGCCGCCGGCCACAGTCGTAGACGTGCGAAGAGCAATCCGTGTAGAGGGAAGTGTTCAGATACTTCTCCATCACAAAAAATTATGAAAAATTACCATCAGTCCTATAGCACATGTGCCCACGTTGTGTAAAAACTCATGATTTTATCGCGCTCCAAGTATTTAATAATATTCACGCTGCATCGTTACCGCAGAACGTCTACTACCGTTTCATTGCCGTCCGTGAGGGGGGCCACAACCCGGAGACGCGTGCCGCCTCTTCGGACATGCCACAACACCACCCCGCATGTATGAGGGCCCGGTACGACGCTCCGGTGGCATTGCTACCCCCCAGGGCCCCCGTCCCGGCTAACCCTGTAGCGTTTGACCACGGGATCTAGCCCTTTGACTTTGCACGGACGGGCTTTGACCAGTGGACCTCTCCACCCGGTTGTGTTAGGTCAGCCCAGAGGAACACTTTGGAGCAACATCCGGGCCAAACCCACAGCTACATCCACTCCGTGTAGACCCGACGCGTCCGTTTCCCCCCTCCAGGTGCCGGCGGCGGCGGCGTCCGTGAGGGGGGGGGCACGCCCCGGAGACGCGTGCTGGGCGTTTGCAACCGCCTCAACACTTCCAAATTTGTGAGAGGCCGCCTACGCAAGATTTGACGGTATGCTAGCCCCCGGAGGCCGCCGGCCACAGTCGTAGACGTGCGAAGAGCAATCCGCGTAGAGGGAAGTGTTCAGATACTTCTCCATCACAAAAAATTATGAAAAATTACCATCAGTCCTATAGCACATGTGCCCACGTTGTGTAAAAAACTCATGATTTTATCGCGCTCCAAGTATTTAATAATATTCACGCTGCATCGTTACCGCAGAACGTCTACTACCGTTTCATTGCCGTCCGTGAGGGGGGGCACAACCCGGAGACGCGTGCCGCCTCTTCGGACATGCCACAACACCACCCCGCATGTATGAGGGCCCGGTACGACGCTCCGGTGTCATTGCTACCCCCCAGGGCCCCCGTCCCGGCTAACCCTGTAGCGTTTGACCACGGGATCTAGCCCTTTGACTTTGCACGGACGGGCTTTGACCAGTGGACCTCTCCACCCGGTTGTGTTAGGTCGGCCCAGAGGAACACTTTGGAGCAACATCCGGGCCAAACCCACAGCTACATCCACTTCGTGTAGACCCGACGCGTCTGTTTCCCCCCTCCAGGTGCCGGCGGCAGCGGCGTCCGTGAGGGGGGGCACACCCCGGAGACGCGTGCTGGGCGTTTGCAACCGCCTCAACACTTCCAGATTTGTGAGAGGCCGCCTACGCAAGATTTGACGGTATGCTAGCCCCCGGAGGCCGCCGGCCACAGTCGTAGACGTGCGAAGAGCAATCCGCGTAGAGGGAAGTGTTCAGATACTTCTCCATCACAAAAAATTATGAAAAATTACCATCAGTCCTATAGCACATGTGCCCACGTTGTGTAAAAAACTCATGATTTTATCGCGCTCCAAGTATTTAATAATATTCACGCTGCATCGTTACCGCAGAACGTCTACTACCGTTTCATTGCCGTCCGTGAGGGGGGCCACAACCCGGAGACGCGTGCCGCCTCTTCGGACATGCCACAACACCACCCCGCATGTATGAGGGCCCGGTACGACGCTCCGGTGGCATTGCTACCCCCAGGGCCCCCGTCCCGGCTAACCCTGTAGCGTTTGACCACGGGATCTAGCCCTTTGACTTTGCACGGACGGGTTTTGACCAGTGGACCTCTCCACCCGGTTGTGTTAGGTCGGCCCAGAGAAACACTTTGGAGCAACATCCGGGCCAAACCCACAGCTACATCCACTCCGTGTAGACCCGATGCGTCCGTTTCCCCCCTCCAGGTGCCGGCGGCCGCGGCGTCCGTGAGGGGGGGGCACACCCCGGAGACGCGTGCTGGGCGTTTGCAACCGCCTCAACACTTCCAGATTTGTGAGAGGCCGCCTACGCAAGATTTGACGGTATGCTAGCCCCCGGAGGCCGCCGGCCACAGTCGTAGACGTGCGAAGAGCAATCCGCGTAGAGGGAAGTGTTCAGATACTTCTCCATCACAAAAAATTATGAAAAATTACCATCAGTCCTATAGCACATGTGCCCACGTTGTGTAAAAAACTCATGATTTTATCGCGCTCCAAGTATTTAATAATATTCACGCTGCATCGTTACCGCAGAACGTCTACTACCGTTTCATTGCCGTCCGTGAGGGGGGCCACAACCCGGAGACGCGTGCCGCCTCTTCGGACATGCCACAACACCACCCCGCATGTATGAGGGCCCGGTACGACGCTCCGGTGGCATTGCTACCCCCCGGGCCCCCGTCCCGGCTAACCCTGTAGCGTTTGACCACGGGATCTAGCCCTTTGACTTTGCACGGACGGGCTTTGACCAGTGGACCTCTCCACCCGGTTGTGTTAGGTCGTCCCAGAGGAACACTTTGGAGCAACATCCGGGCCAAACCCACAGCTACATCCACTCCGTGTAGACCCGACGCGTCCGTTTCCCCCCTCCAGGTGCCGGCGGCGGCGGCGTCCGTGAGGGGGGGGCACACCCCGGAGACGCGTGCTGGGCGTTTGCAACCGCCTCAACACTTCCAGATTTGTGAGAGGCCGCCTACGCAAGATTAGACGGTATGCTAGCCCCCGGAGGCCGCCGGCCACAGTCGTAGACGTGCGAAGAGCAATCCGCGTAGAGGGAAGTGTTCAGATACTTCTCCATCACAAAAAATTATGAAAAATTACCATCAGTCCTATAGCACATGTGCCCACGTTGTGTAAAAAACTCATGATTTTATCGCGCTCCAAGTATTTAATAATATTCACGCTGCATCGTTACCGCAGAACGTCTACTACCGTTTCATTGCCGTCCGTGAGGGGGGCCACAACCCGGAGACGCGTGCCGCCTCTTCGGACATGCCACAACACCACCCCGCATGTATGAGGGCCCGGTACGACGCTCCGGTGGCATTGCTACCCCCCAGGGCCCCCGTCCCGGCTAACCCTGTAGCGTTTGACCACGGGATCTAGCCCTTTGACTTTGCACGGACGGGCTTTGACCAGTGGACCTCTCCACCCGGTTGTGTTAGGTCGGCCCAGAGGAACACTTTGGAGCAACATCCGGGCCAAACCCACAGCTACATCCACTCCGTGTAGACCCGACGCGTCCGTTTCCCCCCTGCAGGTGCCGGCGGCGGCGGCGTCCGTGAGGGGGGGGCACACCCCGGAGACGCGTGCTGGGCGTTTGCAACCGCCTCAACACTTCCAGATTTGTGAGAGGCCGCCTACGCAAGATTTGACGGTATGCTAGCCCCCGGAGGCCGCCGGCCACAGTCGTAGACGTGCGAAGAGCAATCCGCGTAGAGCGAAGTGTTCAAATACTTCTCCATCACAAAAAATTATGAAAAATTACCATCAGTCCTATAGCACATGTGCCCACGTTGTGTAAAAAACTCATGATTTTATCGCGCTCCAAGTATTTAATAATATTCACGCTGCATCGTTACCGCAGAACGTCTACTACCGTTTCATTGCCGTCCGTGAGGGGGGCCACAACCCGGAGACGCGTGCCGCCTCTTCAGACATGCCACAACACCACCCCGCATGTATGAGGGCCCGGTACGACGCTCCGGTGGCATTGCTACCCCCCAGGGCCCCCGTCCCGGCTAACCCTGTAGCGTTTGACCACGGGATCTAGCCCTTTGACTTTGCATGGACGGGCTTTGACCAGTGGACCTCTCCACCCGGTTGTGTTAGGTCGGCCCAGAGGAACACTTTGGAGCAACATCCGGGCCAAACCCACAGCTACATCCACTCCGTGTAGACCCGACGCGTCCGTTTCCCCCCTCCAGGTGCCGGCGGCGGCGGCGGCCGTGAGGGGGGGGGGCACGTCCCGGAGACACGTGCTGGGCGTTTGCAACCGCCTCAACACTTCCAGATTTGTGAGAGGCCGCCTACGCAAGATTTGACGGTATGCTAGCCCCCGGAGGCCGCCGGCCACAGTCGTAGACGTGCGAAGAGCAATCCGCGTAGAGGGAAGTGTTCAGATACTTCTCCATCACAAAAAATTATGAAAAATTACCATCAGTCCTATAGCACATGTGCCCACGTTGTGTAAAAAACTCATGATTTTATCGCGCTCCAAGTATTTAATAATATTCACGCTGCATCGTTACCGCAGAACGTCTACTACCGTTTCATTGCCGTCCGTGAGGGGGGCCACAACCCGGAGACGCGTGCCGCCTCTTCGGACATGCCACAACACCACCCCGCATGTATGAGGGCCCGGTACGACGCTCCGGTGGCATTGCTACCCCCAGGGCCCCCGTCCCGGCTAACCCTGTAGCGTTTGACCACGGGATCTAGCCCTTTGACTTTGCACGGACGGGCTTTGACCAGTGGACCTCTCCACCCGGTTGTGTTAGGTCGTCCCAGAGGAACACTTTGGAGCAACATCCGGGCCAAACCCACAGCTACATCCACTCCGTGTAGACCCGACGCGTCCGTTTCCCCCCTCCAGGTGCCGGCGGCGGCGGCGTCCGTGAGGGGGGGGCACACCCCGGAGACGCGTGCTGGGCGTTTGCAACCGCCTCAACACTTCCAGATTTGTGAGAGGCCGCCTACGCAAGATTTGACGGTATGCTAGCCCCCGGAGGCCGCCGGCCACAGTCGTAGACGTGCGAAGAGCAATCCGCGTAGAGGGAAGTGTTCAGATACTTCTCCATCACAAAAAATTATGAAAAATTACCATCAGTCCTATAGCACATGTGCCCACGTTGTGTAAAAAACTCATGATTTTATCGCGCTCCAAGTATTTAATAATATTCACGCTGCATCGTTACCGCAGAACGTCTACTACCGTTTCATTGCCGTCCGTGAGGGGGGCCACAACCCGGAGACGCGTTCCGCCTCTTCGGACATGCCACAACACCACCCCGCATGTATGAGGGCCCGGTACGACGCTCCGGTGGCATTGCTACCCCCCAGGGCTCCCGTCCCGGCTAACCCTGTAGCGTTTGACCACGGGATCTAGCCCTTTGACTTTGCACGGACGGGCTTTGACCAGTGGACCTCTCCACCCGGTTGTGTTAGGTCGGCCCAGAGGAACACTTTGGAGCAACATCCGGGCCAAACCCACAGCTACATCCACTCCGTGTAGACCCGACGCGTCCGTTTCCCCCCTCCAGGTGCCGGCGGCGGCGGCGTCCGTGAGGGGGGGGCACACCCCGGAGACGCGTGCTGGGCGTTTGCAACCGTCTCAACACTTCTAGATTTGTGAGAGGCCGCGTACGCAAGATTTGACGGTATGCTAGCCCCCGGAGGCCGCCGGCCACAATCGTAGACGTGCGAAGAGCAATCCGCGTAGAGGGAAGTGTTCAGATACTTCTCCATCACAAAAAATTATGAAAAATTACCATCAGTCCTATAGCACATGTGCCCACGTTGTGTAGAAAACTCATGATTTTATCGCGCTCCAAGTATTTAATAATATTCACGCTGCATCGTTACCGCAGAACGTCTACTACCGTTTCATTGCCGTCCGTGAGGGGGGCCACAACCCGGAGACGCGTGCCGCCTCTTCGGACATGCCACAACACCACCCCGCATGTATGACGGCCCGGTACGACGCTCCGGTGGAATTGCTACCCCCCAGGGCCCCCGTCCCGGCTAACCCTGTAGCGTTTGACCACGGGATCTAGCCCTTTGACTTTGCACGGACGGGCTTTGACCAGTGGACCTCTCCACCCGGTTGTGTTAGGTCGGCCCAGAGGAACACTTTGGAGCAACATCCGGGCCAAACCCACAGCTACATCCACTCCGTGTAGACCCGACGCGTCCGTTTCCCCCCTCCAGGTGCCGGCGGCGGCGGCGGCCATGAGGGGTGGGGGCACACCCCGGAGACGCGTGCTGGGCGTTTGCAACCGCCTCAACACTTCCAGATTTGTGAGAGGCCGCCTACGCAAGATTTGACGGTATGCTAGCCCCCGGAGGCCGCCGGCCACAGTCGTAGACGTGCGAAGAGCAATCCGCGTAGAGGGAAGTGTTCAGATACTTCTCCACCACAAAAAATTATGAAAAATTACCATCAGTCCTATATCACATGTGCCCACGTTGTGTAAAAAACTCATGATTTTATCGCGCTCCAAGTATTTAATAATATTCACGCTGCATCGTTACCGCAGAACGTCTACTACCGTTTCATTGCCGTCCGTGAGGGGGGCCACAACCTGGAGACGCGTGCCGCCTCTTCGGACATGCCACAACACCACCCCGCATGTATGAGGGCCCGGTACGACGCTCCGGTGGCATTGCTACCCCCCAGGGCCCCCGTCCCGGCTAACCCTGTAGCGTTTGACCACGGGATCTAGCCCTTTGAATTTGCACGGACGGGCTTTGACCAGTGGACCTCTCCACCCGGTTGTGTTAGATCGGCCTAGAGGAACACTTTGGAGCAACATCTCGGCCAAACCCACAGCTACATCCACTCCGTGTAGACCCGACGCGTCCGTTTCCCCCCTCTAGGTGCCGGCGGCGGCGGCGTCCGTGAGGGGGGGGGGCACACCCCGGAGACGCGTGCTGGGCGTTTGCAACCGCCTCAACACTTCCAGATTTGTGAGAGGCCGCCTACGCAAGATTTGACGGTATGCTAGCCCCCGGAGGCCGCCGGCCACAGTCGTAGACGTGCGAAGAGCAATCCGCGTAGAGGGAAGTGTTCAGATACTTCTCCATCACAAAAAATTATGAAAAATTACCATCAGTCCTATAGCACATGTGCCCACGTTGTGTAAAAAACTCATGATTTTATCGCGCTCCAAGTATTTAATAATATTCACGCTGCATCGTTACCGCAGAACGTCTACTACCGTTTCATTGCCGTCCGTGAGGGGGGCCACAATCCGGAGACGCGTGCCGCCTCTTCGGACATGCCACAACACCACCCCGCATGTATGAGGGCCCGGTACGACGCTCCGGTGGCATTGCTACCCCCCAGGGCCCCCGTCCCGCCTAACCCTGTAGCGTTTGACCACGGGATCTAGCCCTTTGACTTTGCACGGACGGGCTTTGACCAGTGGACCTCTCCACCCGATTGTGTTAGGTCGGCCCAGAGGAACACTTTGGAGCAACATCCGGGCCAAACCCACAGCTACATCCACTCCGTGTAGACCCGACGCGTCCGTTTCCCCCCTCCAGGTGCCGGCGGCGGCGGCGTCCGTGAGGGGGGGGGGCACACCCCGGAGACGCGTGCTGGGCGTTTGCAACCGCCTCAACACTTCCAGATTTGTGAGAGGCCGCCTACGCAAGATTTGACGGTATGCTAGCCCCCGGAGGCTGCCGGCCACAGTCGTAGACGTGCGAAGAGCAATCCGCGTAGAGGGAAGTGTTCAGATACTTCTCCATCACAAAAAATTATGAAAAATTACCATCAGTCCTATAGCACATGTGCCCATGTTGTGTAAAAAAACTCATGATTTTATCGCGCTCCAAGTATTTAATAATATTCACGCTGCATCGTTACCGCAGAACGTCTACTACCGTTTCATTGCCGTCCGTGAGGGGGGCCACAACCCGGAGACGCGTGCCGCCTCTTCAGACATGCCACAACACCACCCCGCATGTATGAGGGCCCGGTACGACGCTCCGGTGGCATTGCTACCCCCCAAGGCCCCCGTCCTGGCTAACCCTGTAGCGTTTGACCACAGGATCTAGCCCTTTGACTTTGCACGGACGGGCTTTGACTAGTGGACCTCTCCACCCGGTTGTGTTAGGTCGGCCCAGAGGAACACTTTGGAGCAACATCCGGGCCAAACCCACAGCTACATCCACTCCGTGTAGACCCGACGCGTCCGTTTCCCTCCTCCAGGTGCCGGCGGCGGCGGCGTCCGTGAGGGGGGGGGCACACCCCGGAGACGCGTGCTGGGCGTTTGCAACCGCCTCAACACTTCCAGATTTGTGAGAGGCCGCCTACGCAAGATTTGACGGTATGCTAGCCCCCGGAGGCCGCCGGCCACAGTCGTAGACGTGCGAAGAGCAATCCGCGTAGAGGGAAGTGTTCAGATACTTCTCCATCACAAAAAATTATGAAAAATTACCATCAGTCCTATAGCACATGTGCCCACGTTGTGTAAAAAACTCATGATTTTATCGCGCTCCAAGTATTTAATAATATTCACGCTGCATCGTTACCGCAGAACGTCTACTACCGTTTCATTGCTGTCCGTGAGGGGGGCCACAACCCGGAGATGCGTGCCGCCTCTTCGGACATGCCACAACACCACCCCGCATGTATGAGGGCCCGCTACGACGCTCCAGTGGCATTGCTACCCCCCAGGGCCCCCGTCCCGCCTAACCCTGGAGCGGTTGACCACGAGATCTAGCCTTCTGACTTCCCAAGGACGGGCTTTGACCAGTGGACCTCTCCACCCGGTTGTGTTAGGTCGGCCCAGAGGGACACCCGGGAGCAACATCCCGGCAAAAACCACAGCTACATCCACTCCGTGTAGACCCGACGCGTCCGTTTCCCCCCTCCAGGTGCCGGCGGCGGCGCCGTCCATGAGGGGGGGCACACCGCGGATGTGAGGGGGGTCACTCTCTGGAGACGGGTGTCGGGCGTTTGCAACTGCCACAAAACTTCTGTCGGCATAGCTGTTTTTGATTTTAATAAAATATAAGGATCTATATTTAAAAGAACATGACCGCACATTATTAACGTGCTCGAAAAAATACAAACTATATATATATATATTCATAATATATGAAAAAAATACAAACTACATATATATTCATATGTATGTTTATATTTAACATGCTACATGTTAGTTGATATAATAATACACAAAAAAGCATTAAAAATATGTACGGAAAAAAATTTAACTATGCCGACGGCCTAGCCGTCGGCATAGATCCGACCAGCGTGCCGCGGATCACTGACGTGGCAGATATGCCGACGGCAGCCGTCGGCATAGCCTCTGCATGGTGCGGCCTGGATCAATGACGTGGCCTGCGGACCTATGCCGACGGCCCCCCGTCTAGGCCGTCGGCATAGCTCTGACGCCGTTTGCCAGGGGGTGGCCGGGCCCCACGTGTATGCCGACGGCCTTCGTAAGCCGACGGTAGCTGTCGGCGTATATGTAGGTAGGCCGACGGCCGTTCTATGCCGACGGGTGCCGTCGGCTTATCTCTGCGTAGCCCGACGGCCTTTGTACGCCGACGGCCAGAACCAGGCTGTCGGCATATCTCCGGAGAAGCCGACGGGGGCCGTCGGCATTGTTCTGGCCGTCGGGGTATGGCCCTGTTCCGGTAGTGAACACAATTCCACCAGAGACCAGTATCGCTAGGGCGGCAAGTCTTCCTCTATGCAAGCATGTTCTCATACTGCGTGACAGTGCCTTCGTTCCTTTTGATGCTGTTCAGGTATACGAGTTTCTGGAATGGGGAAAAGGCAGACAATCAAATACGTTACAGACATCATATGTAAAAAAGAAAAGGAAAGCACGAGCTTATGAATTCAAAAGGTCCATATGACCGAATCATAATCATATGACCAAAACAACCTATCCAGAACAAACATGAGAACTCAACTTCAGCTCAAAAAAAACATGAGAACTGTGATTCTATAGAGCGCTAACCATTGTGAATGACTGCAAGCAAAATATTGGGCAATTGATTTATTATTCATGGGAAATTCTCAAAGTATATGACTGCTTACTACAGGTTCATACCACGACTATATGTACCCGCAGCAAATGGTTCTGAATGATAACTTGAATGATACTGTAGCAACAAACTTGTGGTCAGATACTCAAATAGCTACAGTAGGGATGACGATGCATCGACCTTATCCTCAGTTCACTTGCAGTATACTCCCTCCGTCCGAAAAAGCTTGTCTCAAGCTTGTCCCTCAAATGGATGTATCTAGCACTAACTTGATGCTAAATACATTCATTTAAGGAACAAGCTTTTTCGGACGGAGGGAGTTTTTCCCATCGTCAGTCCACTTCCAATCGACCTTATCCAATTCCTGAGAGCAAGATGACTGAAGATTTGTGCCAGAAATCAATGTATTCACGGCAGACTTCAGAGTCAGGGTTCATCTTTATGTATGAAATCCATCTTCTATTGTGTAACCATTCGGCTACAGTTATGTTTCTCGTTTTTCTGTGTTTGTAGAGCCTCGGGTAGGCAGTGGCAGGGGTGAGACCATCTAGCTGATGATGCTTTCCTTTTGTAGTTGCAGGTCTGGTTATCAGCCTGTGTCGACATGGCCCAAGGACCATGATCTGCAGACCCCAGACTCCCAACAGGCACGAGTGTTACACTCGTGCCCCCTTGAAACGTGGCATGCCCTCAAGTTGCGGCTTTGTATACCGCCAGGATCCCATGGCACTTGGAGGAATATGCTGACGAAAAACAATGACATCCAAATGACATGCTGCTCGAGGATGGCAACAGAACAAGTTGGTAAGGAAAAAATCAGGAACCCAAGGGCCAGCTAAAGTGCTCTAGTTGCAATGGCACTTTCCATCAGATGGTATCCAGTAAGCTAGCAGCGGATACTCGTACCATCATGAGCACCTCTAGTGTTAACCATTTGCCCACTAGACTTCTATCAAACTGGGTAAGTAGAAACTTGGTGTGAGCAGCATCATCATAGACCACAGGTGGACGGAGCAAAGCACCAAACAAATAGAGAAGTTCAAGCCACTCAGGTCCCACTGTACACAGCTTCGTACGGATGATGGAGATTTCAGACCAGGAAAAAATTAAACTGCAGCCACTTGGATCCCAAAAAAGCTGTTGAACATGCTTTTGAATCTTACAGCCAGGCGACAACTTTGCCTCTGCATAGGCCCCGTTTGATCCATATTCACGACAACTTTGCCTCTGCATAGAACCACGCCGTCGCTGACCAGGACTAAAACCACTACGGTTCCATGGTGACCATTTGTCAATCACGAAATGCAAGCTCTGCATCATATTGCACAGATGACTAAATGCCTTCATCTCCATGAGCGTACTGTACCAAAGACAGAAAAAGCAGCATCTAATCCATTTATGCCAAGGCTAACCCCATCACATGTACAAGACCCAACCCATGGTATAGCAGATACAAAATTGTAAGCAGTCAAGCAGTTGCAGATTTGCAAGGAATCCTACTTGAAAAATGCCAGGATCCCATAGTCTAGCAGCTGAAATTGTCACCTTTTCCAATGATGAATCAAGAATGTGTAGAGCTAAAGATATACTCCTTGACAATAAACTCACCATTATGTGCACATGTTTAGTACTGCTTGTGAGCCAACTCGAAGAAGTATGTAGCTCATCAAGTATCTTAAGGATATAAACTGAATCCTCATTAAGCACTAGCTAGCACACCCATATTTCCTGCAGTTACATGTCAGGCGATGTGGGGAGGTCTGCTGAGCATGATAGTGTCGTGAAGGGGACAATGAAATTTGGTGATGGGTGAACGGTGGACATTTGTGGTCGTGGGTCAGTTCTATTTGAAGGTCAGATTGGAGAGCACAAGCTGTTGACAGAGGTATATTTCATTCCAAGGCTAAAGAGCAATATAATCAGTGTAGGGCAGCTAGATGAGATTGGTTGCAAGACTGAAATTGAGATTGGAAGCTACTGGCCAGAGTGAAGAGGTCGCACAATCGATTGTATATTCTGAATGACAATCTTGCACATCCTGAATGCCTCTTGACAAAGACCAAGGATGAGTCCTGGTTATGGCATGCCCATTATGGCCATATTAATTTCATGCATTGAAGACCCTCGCGTCGAAAGGAATGGTGCGAGGAATGCCGTACGTGGATCTGGTTGACAAAGTTTGTGATGGTTGCATGCTAGGAGAGCAATGGCGCACACCATTCCCTGCAGCAGCTAGCTACTGAGCAGAGCAGTCGCTAGAGCTGATGCATGGGAGCTCTGTGGTCCAGTCTCACCACCAACATTTACTGGAAAACAGTACTCCCTCTTGTTGGTCGACGACAACTCACATTTTATGTGGGTGGAGCTGATCCGAAGCAAATATGAGGCATTTGCTGCTTTGAAGAAAGTAAAAGCTGCAGTTGAGCTCAAGAAAGATGTGAAGCTCAGAGCACTCAGGACAGATAGAGGTGGTGAATTTACTTCAAGAGAGTTTGAGAAGTATTGTGAAGAGCTTGGTATCACTCACTACCTCACCGCGCCGTATTCGCCACAACAAAATGGTGTGGTCGAGCGCAGGAACCAGACAGTGATCAATATGGCGGGAAGCATGATGAAAAATAAGGGGTTGCCCCTGAACCCCTGGAGCATTTTGGGGAGAAGCAGTGGTAGCTGCTGTTTACCTTTTGAATCGAGCTCCGACCATGAGTCTAGTTGGGATGACTTCGTATGAAGTAATGTATGGGAAGAAACCAAGTGTTGAACACCTGAGAACCTTTGGGTGTGTCAGGTATGCGAAAAAGGTGGGTGGTCATCTCCCCAAGCTGGCTGATCGGAGCTCTGCCATGGTTTTTATTGGATATATATGAACCAAAGCCTAAAGCCTAACGGATGTATGATCCAGAGAAGAAGAAGTTGTGTGTCTCTCGAGATGTTGTATTTGCAGAAGATAAGCAGTGGAAGTCGGATTCAAAGACCATGGAAAATTTAACACCATCAATGGGTACATTTTCAGTACAGTACACTGTCCCTATTTCTGAACCTGAAGAAATTAGGACATCAGCAGCAGGAGGTGTGAAGTCTGACTCCACCACAGGCACACCTACAACTCCGAACACACCAACATCAAGTGAGATCACTCCCTCACCTTGGTGACCCAACTTTGTTTCGCCACCGACTGATGCATCGCTTCCAACTCCAACTGAGGGGCAGAGAAGATACATGCTACTTGATGATCTGTTTGAGGAAACAATACAAGTGGAAGCAAGTTCAGAACTCTGTCTCATGGGGTCACGAGAACCTTCTGATCAAAGAGAGGCCACCAAAGAGCACAAGTGGTGGTGCGCTATGGAAGAGGAGCCTGAGTCGATCAGGAGTAACAACACTTGGCAGCTCACCACACTTCCACCCGGACAGAAAGCTATAGGCCTCAAATGGGTTTATAAACTGAAGAAGGATCCAGCTGGAAGGGTTGTTAAGTACTACAAAGCACGCCTAGTAGAGAAGGGATGTGTGCAACATCCAGGGATTGATTTTGAGGAAGTTTTTGCGCCAGTTGCAAGACTCAAGATAGTGTGTTTTCTGATAGCACTAGCAGCGCAAGAGAAGTGGGAGCTTCACCATCTGAATGTCAAGTCTGCATTTTTAAACGGCGATCTTTACGAGGAGGTGTATGTCACTCAGCCACCTGGGTAGAAGAAAGGTGAAGAGGATAAGGTGCTGAAGCTGAGCAAGGATCTCTATGGGCTGTGACAAGCACCGCGTGCCTGGAACTAAAAACTTGATCAGACACTAGTCTCAATGGGGTTTGAAAAATGCCCATTACATGCTGCACACAAGAAGTTCAGTGGGAATTCAACTCTGCTGGTTGGGGTGTATGTGGATAACCTCATATTTACAGGAGGCAGCAGAGGAGATTGCCAAGATTAAAGAGCAGATGAAGAAGAAATTCTGCATGAGTGACTTGCGCCTGCTAAGCTATTATCTCGGGATCGAGGTAAAACAAACTCAAATTGCTATCACCATTAGCCAGTCATCTTATGCAGCTCGGATTCTGGAGAGGTGCGGTATGGCAGGTTGTTATTCAACCAAAGTTCACAAGGAGCCAAGGCAGAAATTGAGCAAGCATAGCAAGAATCCTTCTGTTGATGCGACAATGTATCGTAGCATTGTTGGTAGCTTGTACTACCTAGTCCATTCTCGCCCTGATATAGCATACGTAGTTTGGCATTGTGAGTCGATTCATGGAGTCGCCCACAACAGAGTATATGGCTTCTGTCAAACAGATCTTGAGGTATGTTGAAGGTACTCTGGATTATGGAGTTGTTTATAAGTTCAGTGAAATGGGATTGCAGCTGGGCGGCTACTCTGATATTGACCATGCCAGGGATGTGGATGATAGATAAAGCACCAGTGAGGTTGTTTTTTAGTTAGTATCAAACTTGATTACCTGGTTGTCTCAGAAACAGAAGGTTGTGGCTACTTCCTCATGCGAGGCAGAGTACATTGCTGGTGCAGCGGCCGCATGTCAGGGACTGTGTCTGATTTGATGAAGAAGGAGGTGGATCCAGTGTCACCGAAAATTGACAATCAGTCAGCAATACAGTTGTGCAGAAACCCGGTTCACCAGTCTGTTGGGGATTACTCCGTTCTCTGAATAAAAGGAAAAAGTTCAGAAAAGACGCTGTTCAAGGCATCCCAAAATGTACGTCTCTGTGTGTTCATCTCTTCCACCGTGGCCTAGTTGTGTGTATGATTCTGGCCTAAAATACTAACAAGTCGATGCAGCTATATCGTGCGACTGAGCTAGAAATGCAATTAGGTGGATCAATCTGTCAGTTAAAAACTGCCAATCTATCCAATCTCCAGAGAGGGAACATAGAGGAAGGGGAAACAGGCATCCATGGTCGAAAGCTCCAGAAATTCAAATCCAATGTCCATTACTCAGTACGGCAACAAACAAATCATCAACGGAATCGGGCGGGACGGGGCGACAGTAGTTATTCAGACCCACCTGGCAGGGGCGGAGGGCGAGTTCCCAGCGTTGAACGCGGCCGCGCTGCCACTGTTACCGTCGGGCCCGCTCCCGCTGGTGGAGGCAGAGATGAGGCGCGAGATGGCGCTTTCGGGGTCGGCCTGGTCACCTGGATCGGCGATGCCTGGGGCGGGGTAGCAGAGGCGGCTGTTGGCCACCGAAGTGCGGCGATGCGGGCGCTGGCTCGACCTCATCATTGTTTGCTGGTGTTGGGCGGCGATGGGAAGTGGAGATGGGCGCCGGCATGGCACCGGTGGGGAGGCGGCGTCATCATGAGGGGCTTGTCATCGATGCGACAGGAGTGGGGGCGCCGATGGGGAGGGGATTGCTTCGGGGCGATCTGCGGGAGGCTGGCCCATCTTGCGCGAGGCCACAGCCTCCTTTTTATGTTTTTTTTTTACGAGGCAACATGCCCCCTCTATCACATGTACTCCCTCCGTTCGGAAATACTTGTCGTAGAAATGGTTGTATCTAGACTTATTTTAGTTATAGATACATCCATTTTTAGGACAAGTATTTCCGGACGGAAGGAGTATGATGTATCCTTGAAACACAAATAGAAGGTTCTCGAGTTGAAAATTTGGTTGGTTCTTTAGGCTATAATAAAAGCTTTGCTGTAAGCAGTTCTGGTAGAAGTGGAGGATTAGGTATTTTTTTGGAATGAAGAAATAAAGCTTGAGGTTGTGGGTTACTCAGAGTATCACATTGATGTTATAGTTGATGAGATGGTTGACATTCATACTAGGGTTACTTTCGTCTATGGAGAGGCAAAAACTAATGAACGTTACAAAACGTGGGATATCCTCCGTGGTATTGCAGAACCGAGCACCATGTCGTGGCTGGTGGTGGGTGATTTTAATGAGGTTATCCACGCACATGAACATGATGGTGTTGGGAATCGAAGCCAAGCTCAGATGGACCTGTGGACCTGTTCCGTGATGCACTAGATACTTGCGGTCTGTCTGACAACGGTTACTCAGGGACAAGCTGGACGTTTGAAAAGAAGGTTACATGAGGTACATACACAAGAGTCAGATTGGATAGGGGAGTCGCCAATCCAGCTTGGTCCATTGCTTTTCCAGGAGCAGAGCTAAAACACTTGACCACGGCAGCATCAGATCACGTACCGCTGCTGTTGCGTTATAGTGACGTGCGGAAGGGTCCACGGCCTTTTAAGTATGAAATATGTTGGGAGAGGGACGAGGCATTGCCGGCAGTAGTAGAGACAGCATGGGCAAGAGCGGCGGCAGATTCTGTCAGTGCGCTACAGGGCAAACTATAGTCGCTGGCAGGTGACTTTGTCGCATTGGGACCGCACCCATTTCGATAAACGTCAGGCGGGAAATAGCGCAATTAAAGAAACAGCTAAAGGAGCTGCGGGAGATCCCAAGCAGATCTGGGCCCAATCATTTGGAAACGAAACTGATTGACCATCTGACAGAGCTTTATCATCGTGAGGAAATGCTTTGGCGGCAGCGGGCCAAGTTCGAGTGGCTTGTGCATGGGGACAAAAACACATACTTTTTCCATTTGCGTGCTAGTAGGAGAAGAAGGAAAAATCAAATTGAAATGCTACAGCGCCCAGATGGACAAATGACACAGAACGTAGCTGAGATGGAGGCACTAGCAACTTCTTTTTATGAGGATTTGTACACCTCGGAGGGGGTCTCTAATATGAATGAGGTTCTTGATATTGTTCCTTGCAAAGTAACTCAGGCTATGAATGACACACTCAATGCTCCGTATAGTCGAGATGAAGTCAAGACCGCACTAGTCCAGATGTTCCCTATTAAAGCTCCAGGTCCTGATGGATATCCTGCACATTTTTCAGCGCCATTGGGAAGTGTGTGGCGATGATGTTACAAGGGTGGTTTTGAGAATAGTGGAGGGCACAGAGTCAGCCGAGTGCATCAATGAAACGGTACTAGTTTTGATCCCTAAGGTAAAAAACCCCACACTACTGGCTCAGTTTCGTCCCATTAGCTTATGCAATGTCTTGTATAAGATAGTGTCAAAGGTAATAGCTAACAGGCTTAAATCAGTCTTACCTGACATCATTTCTGAGGAACAATCGGCTTTTGTCCCTGGCAAATTGATCACGGACAACATCATTACAGCTTATGAGTGCTTGCACTTTATGAAAAGGAATAAAGCCAAAAAGCATCAGTCCTGTGCTTTGAAGCTTGATATGATGAAAGCCTATGATAGGGTCGAGTGGGAGTACTTGAGGGCTATAATGCTTAAGCTGGGCTTCACTGACAGATGGGTGGATATTGTGATGAGCCTAGTAACTACAGTGAAGTTTTCTGTTCTATTTAATGGGAAGAAACTGCAAGAGTTTACACCTTCGAGAGGAATCAGACAGGGGGGCCCAATATCTCCATACTTGTTCTTGTTGGCAGCAGAGGGCCTTTCGTGCCTTTTAAAATCTAGAGAAGAGTCATCCAATTTGCATGGTTTACAGGTAGCACCTACGGTGCCACCAATGAATCATCTTCTATTTGCAGATGACAGCCTGTCATTCTTCAAGGCCAATGGTATGGGTGCTACTGAGGTAAACCAGGTGCTGAATATTTATTGTCAGGCAACAGGGCAACGGATTAATTACTCAAAATCCTCGATCTTCTTTAGCAAGGGGGTCCTCGAGAGCACACGGGTGGAGATAAAAGGTTTGTTGAATGTTCCCAATGAAACTCTTAATGAGAAATACTTGGGGATGCCGTCAGATATTGGAAATTCAAAAAACGGGGCTTTTAAGTATTTAAAGGACTGTTTGTGGAGCAAGGTGCAGGGATGGATTGAAAATACCATGTCAACAGTTGGCAAGGAAGTTCTATTCAAATCAGTTGCTCAAGCGGTGCCTGTTTTCTCCATGTCATGCTTCAAACTGCCTAGAGGTTTATGCGAACATCTGAATATGTTGATAAGGAAGTTTTGGTGGGGTAGCAAGGAAGGAAAAAGAAAACCACATTGGGTCTCCTGGCAAACAATGACACAACCAAAAGGGATGGGCGGCCTCGGTTTCAAGGATTTTGAATTGTTCAACCTTGCCATGCTAGCCAGGCAAGTGTGGCGGTTATTACAGCATCCCGATACTTTAAGTGCTAGACTTTTTAGAAGCATTTACTATCCACAGTTTGACATTCTCCAAGCAAACCTGGGTGGTCATCATAACCAAGTTTGGAGAGCTATAGTGGAAGGAAGAGATACCCTAAAACAAGGATTGATCAGGCGGGTCGGCAACAGAGAGACTACATACATATGGCGTGACAATTGGCTACCACGGGACGAGATGATGCGCCCGTATGGGTGTTTGATAGCAACCCCCACCTTCCAGAGTGTCAGCGTTAATCGACCACACGTCCGCGTCATGGGACAGGACTAAGGTTGAAGCGACTTTTCTGCCAATGGATGCTCGAGTGGTAATGGGGATTCCCCTATGTACCCGCAATTTGCCTGATTTCTAGAGTTGGCATCATGAGAAGCATGGCATTTTTTCAGTGAAATCCGCATACATAATGCCTGTGGCCACCAAGCAACGGAGAGAGGCGTGGCTTGAGGGCAACTCTGGCTCGTCAAGTACAAATGCGGAGGAAGGTGCATGGAAATCTATGTGGAAAACGAGTGTTCCTGCAAAGGTTTGAATGTTTCTCTAGCGTCTTTCAAAACATTCCTTGCCAACCAACGATGTAAGAACACACCGACATATGACTGACTCGGCCAGCTACGGTTTGTCTGGAGCTCCAGATTCATGGAGGCACTCCCTGGTGGAATGTTAGGCATCCAGATGCGTTTGGGTGTTGAGCGACAACGAGCTAGCACATTAAATGATGATGGTGACTGAGCCTTCTGCCAAGCATTGGCTGTTCACATTGAAGGAAACACTGGCGCATGACATGTTTGTGCTGTTATCGGTCACCTTGTGGGCCATCTGGTCGTCCAGGAGGAAAGCAATACACGAAGGAATTTTTCAGAGTCCACAGTCAACTCAAGCCTTCATTCGCAGGTTCATCGATGATCTACAGATGATAGAAGGACAACAAAACCCATCAACAGCCGAAGCAACTATACCTTCTACAGCTACCCGGCCCAAAGCCAAGGCACCACCCCAGGGATACGCAAAAATCCATGTTGACGCTGCGGTTCGGCATGAGCGAGGAAGAGCAGCAGCTGCTGTCTGTAGGGATGACAAAGGAAATTACCTGGGAAGCTCGGCGCTGGTTGTTTATGGTGTTTGCAACCCAACAACGCTGGAGGCCATAGCTTGCCGGGAGGCACTAGCCCTTGCGGAGCATCTAAACTTGACGAACTTTGTGATCTCCACCGACTGCAAGCAAGTGGTGTCCGACATCTCAAAGGGAACACTAGGGGCTCATGGGGCGATTATTAGTGAGATTAGGGCCAAAGCTACTTTGTTTAATCCTGTTTTCATTTTCGAGGGTCGTGCTATTAATCATGAAGCACATAGATTAGCTTGTTTTTCTCTTTCTCAGGGTACGGGCCGCCATGTCCGGCTCGGCAATCCCCATGACCCTCGATGTATCCCACGGCATGTGGATTTTGGTGATGAATAAATGTTTTCCACCCCTAAAAAAATGTTTTTTCACATTCTTTGATTTCTTTTTTTGTTAGTGTAAAAAACACTCTTATATTACGGGACAGAGGGAGTATATTTTTTTTCTTTTTTATGCTCCAAAATATTCTAAATACAGATAAAATCATAGAAAACAATCTACATAAAACATTTGAAAATGTTAACCAAGCATTTGAATTTTTTTAATGTGTACAGGTAAAATGTTTCTTATGACTACAAAAATGTATACAAAAAAAAGCAATGTGTATGCAAATTTTGATCATGTACTTAAAATGCTAATCAAGCATTCGAAAAAATATTGAACAAGTATTTCAAAAATGTTAATGAAGCATTTGAAAAATGTTAAACATGTATAGAAAAAATATTAATCTTGTATTTGAAAAATATTAATCAAGCATTTGAAATTCTTTGTAAAAAATATATAGAAAATATATTGACCATGTATTAAAAAAAATTAAACTTGTGTTTGAAAAATATAAAAAATGTGCATAAAACAATATTGACCATGTGATACAAACGTGGGGCGCTCCCACATCCGGCTTAATAGAGATGGTATGCTACTCATATCAATAAGGAATTTCTACTTTTCCGAGAGCCCACTTGCAAAGAACTCTAAATTTAAGCGTGCTTGGTTTGGAGTGATTTGGGGATGGGCGACCGACCGAATATATGGTCCTAGGTGCCCACGAGTGAGAACAAATTGCGCATGAAAGACTAGTATTGGTCTATGAAACCAACCTAGAACCCGCCAGACGTAACGGACAGAAACCGGTGCCTATGACCAAGGCACTTCATGTACCGTGTATTACAAAAATTTGTAGATATACACAAAGAATGAGCAATGGATATAGAAAAAAAATAGGCATAAAAATATGAGATTAAAAAACATTAATCATGTAATTAAAGAAATAAACGTGTATATAAAAAATTCTTGATATATACAAAAATGTTGAATGTGTATTGAAAATCGAGAAACTATAAAAGAAGGAAACAAAAGACAAGAGAAACCGAAGAAAATCATGAAAGCAACAAAAAACTGAAAAAAAGAAACCAAATAAGTAATAAAATAGAAAACAAAGAAAACTAGTGCAAAAGAATAAAAAGAGTGAAAAGGGAAAGAAACAAAGTACGAAGAAAACTGATGAAAAAAAGAAATCTGAAAAAAATGGAGAAACTAAGAAAGAAAAGAAAAGACATGTGAAAACCAAGAAAAAGCAAAAAAATGAAAACAATTGAAACCGATAGAGAAACAAAGAAAACCGGTGAAAAAACATAGAAAATCAAAGAAAACAAAAAACCGAGAAAGGAACAAACAAAACTAATGAAAACAGAAAAAACAAAAGAAAACCAAAAGATGAAGTGAACCAAACCAGCTATGCGAGCGAGCGAACTAATGATACGATAAAGGCTGACACGTTACTGTAGCATTCTAAAAAAAATCTTTAGGTAAGTAGTTCCCGTGATCAAGCCATGCGTGCCAACAAACCTGGCCACTTGGGACGGGGCCAGGCGTGCCAGCCATAAGGGAGTCCTGTTCGGCGCCTAAGCGCCCGAACAGGTAGCTGGCGCCCGCTACAACGATTTGTTCGGCCGGCTCGCGAAGGAAAGCGTAGCAAAAAAAAAATCGACAGAAAAACGTAATAAAAGAGTTGCTTCAGGAATCGAACTCGCATCGCTAGCAAAGTCAGGCCTTGTTCGAGCATAGCTGACCACCACGGCATTTGGACAACTATGATTATAATAGAGCCAACTGTACGTGAACTAGTACGGCGGCGTGATTTATATATCATTTAGATTTTTTATTTTTTGAAAAAATCGTTAATTGATTTTGAGACAAAAGTTCGCAAACTTAAAAAATGTTCATCGATTTTGAGAAATAGTTCATCATTTTTGAAGAAAAGTTCACAAACATAAAAAGGTTCACCGATTTTGGAAAAAGTTTAAAAAGTTCATCGTTTTAGAAAAAAAAATCATCATTTTCAAAAAAAAGTTCACCAGTTTTGAAAAAAGTTCATCGATTTTGAAAAAAATGCACAAATTTAAGGAATAATTCATCAATCTTGGAAAAAGTCCATGGTATTTGAAAAAAAAATCATCGAATTTGAAAAAAAAATCAAATTTTTAAAAAGTTCATCGAATCTTAAAAAAGGTCATCAACTTTTAGAAATGTGGATGGATTTGAATGAAAACATCAAACGAGGAAGAAGGAACAATAAAACAGAAAACAGAAAAACATAAATAGAAAATAGAAAAAAGAAAAAACAGAAAAAGGAAAGAAAAGATGATAAGTAGGGAAAGTGATGAAACTTGGTGCATCAAGGTCCCGCTCCCCCCATTCACCACACCTGCCACCTTCACTCCACCTCGCTACAATGGCGAACTACCCGCTGAATCCAGTGTCGTTCTTGCCATCGGGGTTTGCTGTTGAACCAGGGCCGATGGACCGCGTCGTCCGTAGCGGGATGGTGGTCGGGCCAATCTTGCCTCTCAACCATGACTATTTGGCGATTGCCGAGTCAAGCCAGTATGTCCCTCTGCATCGCCGCATTGCCGTTCGTCATCAAATCCAAGGTTTGCTCCATGAAGCTCAGTTGTTCACAACAGAGGCTAGTGATCACCCATTTGGTATTGGTATCTTTGGATTTGTGGATTCTTTCATGCACAATATGGCTGTAGCAACCCCTATTGAGTTAGAAGAGGAGGATTTGCTTATCTCTTTTGTTCCTCATCATGAAGCTCTTAATCGTCGTACCACCACCTTTGGACCCGAAATATGGATGATGTACTTTGGTTTTCTGTATGACTATTAGACCGATTATTACATTAACTAGATGATTCCCCGCGTGTTGCTGCGGGAATCTCTGCTTATAAACTGATGTAAGAAAACCTATATTTGTTTCACCATGTGGAAAATTGACCCAATTAGCAATTAATTTATTTCAACGAAGTATTTATGAGAGCTAAATTTTAACTATCTGATTAGACGTAGAAATCAAGTAAACACAGTAGGGAAAATGTTGTATTCATCAAGACGATATGCAATGGATCATTCATCTTCAATTTTGTAATTGGATAATGGAATAGACGACACTCATTCATCATCTACAGAACATGATTTTAGAAGTTCATTAATCTATACTTCAAGAGCACATGTCATGGAAAGAAAGAAAATATTAATGAGAGTCATGCAATGCATGCAGGTAGATTTAAAAGTCAATTAAATCTGGACTTAATTGTTCCACCGTTGCTTGTTTTCTTAAATATAATCCACTGTTGCGTCTCATGCTTAGGTCTTGGTTGATGCCGAAAATCCTTGTCACATGGCTCTCAACATAATGCCCTGAACACTGGACCAATGCTACCAAGGCATAGCGAATGCTCCAGAACTTTACTGTGTAGCAGCATACCAAACATACAATCTACATCAAACAAAAAGAGTAGAGGTCACAGTATGTTAAGTTCTTGTTATAAATAACCCTGTTTAAATCCTCATAATGAAACTAAATGAGTCAAAAGCTTGAGAAAAAATTGATCACATGCTGGCCATTAAATATCAAGCCAAACAAAGCTACAACTAAAAAGACACATTGGGAAGAGAAATAAAAAGATGGGTCACTATTGTAGTTTAGTTATTGATTCTACTTTTCACTAACTTTATCATACAAAAGAAATGGAACACACACAGATTGCATCTATAATATTATCTAATTTGAGAAATGTAAACACCTAATGCCATCCCATTGATAAGGAATAGGAGGAATCTTAATGTAAGTAAAATAAGAATCTTGCTGACTTATCACCATGATGTTTGTCCAGGACAGGTTATAGATTTCTTACATCGAAAGAACATGCCAAGAAAATAGACTGCATGATTCAACTAACAATTTGTACTGAACAATCGATACAGCTCAATTAAGAGAATAAGAAAACTATTTTACCTCATTCTATTTCGTTTCTTGAACTTTTTTCATAAATAGATTATATTTGAATGAGAATAGTTAGCAATGCGTCTATTGATCTTCATCACCGCATTTTGCTAATCCCTGGAACATGAGACAATTAAGAACACAACAAACAATACTCTCCCTCGAGTGTTTTTGCTAAATCATCACATCTTTAATTATATCTGGGAAAACTGTAAAAGTAATTGGGAGAGAATAATGATATGTTAACGCGAACTAAAAAAAATCAGTAGGCCCGTCTGGTTGCAATTTGCAAGAAGGAATGGCACATCAGTGGCTGCTGCATAAAGAATGAGGATTGTACGCAAGATATGATAATATAACATGAGATAAATAGGTACAACACAAACTGAGTCTTTACAATATACATTGACTTGTTATCAATGGTGATCGCGCACTCGCCAGAACCTACTAATCCGTGAACAACAACAACAAAAATCATGATGTCTACACATCTACAGGATCCAATGAAGAACAAATTAATCAATCGATCCTGATGCATAAGAAACAAACAAACCAAGCAAGCAAGAAACTTCCCGTGCATACTATAGCCAAGAATTGTCAGGTCAAAGCAAATAGCCAAGGAAAATAACTTACCAGCCATGTGATATGTCATCTTGTATCCGATGCCACTTGACATTGGAAGCGAGGCTACTGAAGGGATCAATTAAATGTATATAAGATTCAAAGGAAGATGCATGTACAGATCAGAGGTCTGTCACGTTTCTGACAATGAACCCTCTGTCTTGGGCCGTTCAAGAGGATGGATAAAGTCCTTTTTCTGTTTCTTCCGTCCGCTAATGGCGTTGAAGAACATCTTATAGGCTGTGGCCATGGAGCTAACAACGAGAACATGAACTCAGCAAGGTGGGACTCGAATGCAATGCATGTATGTAATGAGGGTGATGAATGATGTTGTTTCTAGAGTATTTGTGGTTGACCATAAAAAAATAGAGTATTTGTGGTTGCAATCCAGCTCAGGAGATGGGGAGAGCATCGGTCACGGCAGCCGAAGAGACCGGCGGCGATCAGAATCCCAGGAGGGAGATGAACCGTGAGCAGCTAATAACCATAAGAGTCCCATGGGCTATCTTCTCTTTTTACTAACCGGAAAAATTGGCTCGGAAAAATTGGCTGGGTTAGTCGTCCAACGGGCCACGTACAAATATTGGCTGGGTCAGCCCACGTACAAATATTGGCTGGGTCAGCCCAGGAGTAAAACTGTACGCTTTGCATAGCCCAGGAGTAAGAAATCTATATAGTCGCTGAGGTAGTGAATCCACCGATGCCAGTCCACGAAAATGACCTGTAACTGAACTGCTGCCGTGGCACATGTGATGACATGGATAGGCTGCATGTTGAGATAAATCCTATAGTGGGGATGAATCTCTTAGGTATATAGGATAAGTCACTTGGAGGGTTCGGCTCCCTTGTCTCCTGGTACAATCCAAGGCAAGATCGGCGTTTCATGTTGATCAAGGCCCATGTGATCAGTCTGCGCTTGGTTCCCAAAAGCTTTGTGGTTTGGCAACTGGGTGGTGCACGTGATTGTTGGACAGTGCAGATTACCATCCTCTGAAGCAATGATTGGAATGCTCTGCTTCCTGAGGTGCCCCCGGCCGGTGTAGAACCTCCTCCTTCGGATGGTAATCCACACCCTTAGTTTGGCCCAGATCTTACTGTGAAACAATTGTATCAACAACAGGTCCACGAGCGGCTGGTTCCAAATGTAGCTCCCAACAATGGTGCTCCTAATGGACAAGCTGCAGCCCCAGGTCAAGGCAACCAGGGCTGGGGTGCCTGGCCTGTACCCCCAGCCCCTCCTCTACCTCCATTTCTGATGAACTATCAAGCTTGGCTGGCTGAACTGGGGTTGAATGTTCAAGATGGTTTGGTCCCTGAAAATAACTTAGTTGACAATGCAGCACAGGCATGGAACGATTCCATCACTCTGTCAGACGACTCTAGCTCGGATCACTCTGCTTTGGCCATGATCTTTGCCTCAGATGCAGACAATGGTGACCCTGTGCTCCCTAATGAACACCTCATTGTGTCCGTTGAAATGCATAACCAAGGGATTAGATTTGGCCTATCTGCTCAAGGTGATCACCTCATGACTCTGCTGCTATCTGACCCAATACAACGCCAACTGCTCAATCAAGCCATCTTTCTGCTCTGCGCCCAATGCTGGCAACTATGGGACCTTGGAGTCATGGATATGGTCTGAGACAGGAGCACCTCCAAGTAGAGATTCAGGTTACTCTTGCTGCTGAGGGGATTCAGTTCATTCAGCTTGGAGCATAGCACACTCGCATGAGAGGAAATGCACCTCAAATTTCTGAAGTTGTGGAGCCTGCTCCTAACAACATGTTGGCACTTGCTAGTACTGAGGAACCCCTGGATGGGGTAATTGGATCTGAGATTGGTGAGGCCTCTCCAGGTCACTCCGAACATCCTATGGCCACCGTGGATCAGACTAATACCCAGGTGATTTCCGTGGAAGCCCTTTCTGACAATAACAATCACTCTGAAACTGAAGCTACTGCACAGGCTGCATTATCTGATAGCCGCAATTCTGAAGTTGATTCTATTACACAGTCTGCTCTGTCTGACAGCAGCAACCTCTCTGAATCTGATCTTGACGTACACTCAGAGGGGCAGCCTGGTTCTTTTAGCATGGCACCTAAGCTGAGGAAAGGTAAAAGACAAGTCCCTATGGATACTTCCAGTCTTCGACGCAGCAACAGAGCTAAAAAGTATGATGGTTTTAGAATTATGCAGCCCACTGACTCTCGTGCTTCCAAGTCAAAGGTAAAGCCCCGCACTGTTCCATCTGCACAGGCCACTCCTGAAGATGCTAGCTCTGCAACTTGTGACATGGTGGCTCCACCGCCAACATCCATCTCTTCCATGCAAGCCATTGGCACCCAACTGTGTGCCATACCAGAAGAGGAGTTGTCTGTTGATGCTCTCACCAAGCCGAAGGAAGAATCATCTTCCTCCAACTAGCTATCTACTTTATCTTTCCTTCATGGTTATTTTGCATAATTGGAACGTACTTTGTTGGAATATTCGTGGCCTTAATTCCCCGGACAAACAATTAGCATTATCTAATGCGATCAACTCTAGTGGTTGTGTGGTTATATGTCTACAAGAATCTAAAATGCAAACGTTTGATGCTTCCTCTCTTAAGGCGATCTGCCCTCGTCATTTTGATCAATTTGCTTATATCCCTTCCTGTGGGGCTTCGGGTGGAGTTATTACCATTTGGAACAGTAGTTTGTTTTCAGGCCGAGTTTTCTTATCAGAATCGTTTGCGCTTGGAATTGAATTTACGTCCACACAGTCCAACCACAATTGGAAACTTGTTAACATATATGGGCCTTGTCAGGGTGAACATCGAGTAACTTTTACACAATGGCTTTTGACCTAGATATCCCGCCTTATGAAGATTGGTCACTCCTTGGTGATTTCAACTATTATCATTTTCTTGATAACCGCAATAAACCAGGTGGGGATGTGTCTGACATGTTCACATTTAATGACTTAATTCGAGAACAAAATCTCACTAAGATCCCGATTAAAGGTAGATCATATACATGGTCCAACATGCAACCAAACCCACTCCTTGAACAACTTGATTGGTTTTTTACGACGAAAAACTGGACTGCCTCCTTCCCCAATATTTTGGTAACCCTGTTGGGTAAGCCAGTATCTGACCATACACCTTGCTCCATTGTTATTCAAACCACAATACCAAGAAGCAGACTCTTTCGCTTTGAAGCTTATTGGATAGCTCATCCCGACTGTATGGACGTGGTTGAACAAGCTTCGCAATTGTTATTCAAACCACAATACCAAGAAGCAGACTCTTTCGCTTTGAAGCTTATTGGATAGCTCACCCCGACTGTATGGATGTGGTTGAACAAGCTTGGCACAAACCCATAAGACATGGCAAAACCTCCAATGTAGCCTCGAGAATGGGCCAAAAACTTATGGCTGTTTGACATGCCCTTAAACATTGGAGCAAACACATCTCTCGTCTGAAGATTGCCATTGAGAACACAAATAAAGCATTGTTAGAAATTGACAACATTGAAGATCATCGTGTTCTCATAGTCCCAGAAAGTAATTTTAGGTGCATCGTCAAATGACACATGACTATTGCGTTATCAAAAAGAACACTGGAAAAACATTGCACGATTCGTTGGATACTGTTCGGCGATGAAAATTTTAAAAAAAATTCAGGCCATTGCCACAGAAAGATTGAAGGAAATATGCCCTAGAGGCAATAATAAAGTTATTATTTATTTCCTTATATCATGATAAATGTTTATTATTCATGCTAGAATTGTATTAACCGGAAACATAATACATGTGTGAATACATAGACAAACAGAGTGTCACTAGTATGCCTCTACTTGACTAGCTTGTTGATCAAAGATGGTTATGTTTCCTAGCCATAGACATGAGTTGTCATTTGATTAACAGGATCACATCATTAGGAGAATGATGTGATTGACATGACCCATTCCGTTAGCTTAGCACCCGATCGTTTAGTATGTTGCTATTGCTTTCTTCATGACTTATACATGTTCCTATGACTATGAGATTATGCAACTCCCGTTTGCCGGAGGAACACTTTGTGTGCTACCAAACGTCACAACGTAACTGGGTGATTATAAAGGAGCTCTACAGGTGTCTCCAAAGGTATATGTTGGGTTGGCGTATTTCGAGATTAGGATTTGTCACTCCGATTGTCGGAGAGGTATCTCTGGG
This sequence comes from Triticum dicoccoides, assembly GCF_002162155.2. Lineage (NCBI taxonomy): Eukaryota > Viridiplantae > Streptophyta > Magnoliopsida > Poales > Poaceae > Triticum > Triticum dicoccoides. The sequence continues at coordinate 537,289,252 of NC_041388.1, forward strand.
CCCTCTCGGTAATGCACATCACTTAAGCCTTGCAAGCATTGCAACTAATGAGTTAGTTGCGAGATGATGTATTACGGAACGAGTAAAGAGACTTGCCGGTAACGAGATTGAACTAGGTATTGAGATACTGACGATCGAATCTCGGGCAAGTAACATATCGATGACAAAGGGAACAACGTATGTTGTTATGCGGTCTGACCGATAAAGATCTTCGTAGAATAAGTAGGAGCCAGTATGGGCATCTAGGTCCCGCTATTGGTTATTGACAAGAGAGGTGTCTCGGTCATGTCTACATAGTTCTCGAACCCGTAGGGTCCGCACGCTTAACGTTCGTTGACGATATAGTACTATGAGTTATGTATGTTGGTGACCGAATGTTGTTCGGAGTTTTGGATGAGATCACGGATATGACGAGGAACTCCGGAAAGGTCCGGAAGTAAAGATTGATATGTGGATAGTAGTGTTTGATCTCCGGAAAGGTTCCGGAATCCATCAGAAGGGGTTCCGGATGTTTCCCGAAATGTTTGGGCACGAGAACACTTTATCTGGGCCAAAGGGGAAAGCCCACGAGGCTTTTGGAAGGTGCAAAAGGAAGTTTTGCGGAGACCAGAGGCTAGAGGCCAGGAACCCTGGCGTCTAGGGGGTAGACATCGGGAACCCTGGCGTCTAGCCCTGGAGTCCGAGAAGGACTCTTGCCTTTTGGGTGAAACCGACTTTGAGGAGGTTTTTACTCCAAGTTTTGACCCCAGGGATCAACATATAAATAGAGGGGTAGGGCTAGCACCCAAGACACATCAAGAAACACCAAGCCGTGTGCCGGCAACCCCGTCTCCTCTAGTTTATCCTCCGTCATAGTTTTCGTAGTGCTTAGGTGAAGCCTTGCGAAGATTGTTCTTCACCAACACCATCACCACGCCGTCGTGCTGCCGGAACTCATCTACTACTTCTCCCCTCTTGCTGGATCAAGAAGGCGAGGACGTCACCGAGCCGAACGTGTGCAGAACTCGGAGGTGCCGTGCTTTCGGTGCTTGGATCGGTCGGATCGTGAAGACGTACGACTACATCAACCGCGTTGATATAATGCTTCTGCTTACGGTCTACAAGGGTACATAGACAACACTCTCCCCTCTCGTTGCTATGCATCACCATGATCTTGCGTGTGCGTAGGAATTTTTTTGAAATTACTACATTCCCCAACAGTGGCATCCGAGCCCAGGTTTTATGCGTTGATGTTATTTGCACGAGTAGAACACAAGTGAGTTGTGGGCGATATAAGTCATACTGCTTACCAGCATGTCATACTTTGGTTCGACGGTATTGTTGGATGAAGCGGCCTGGACCGACATTACGCGGACGCTTACGCGAGACTGGTTCTACCGATGTGCTTTGCACACAGGTGGCTGGCGGGTGTCAGTTTCTCCAACTTTAGTTGAACCGAGTATGGCTACGCCCGGTCCTTGCAAAGGTTAAAACAGAACCAACTTGACAAACTATCGTTGTGGTTTTTGATGCGTAGGTAAGAATGGTTCTTGCTAAGCCCGTAGCAGCCACGTAAAACTTGCAACAACAAAGTAGAGGACATCTAACTTGTTTTTGCAGGGCATGTTGTGATGTGATATGGTCAAGACATGATGCTAAATTTTATTGTATGAGATGATCATGTTTTGTAACTGAGTTATCGGCAACTGGCAGGAGCCATATGGTTGTCGCTTTATTGTATGCAATGCAATCGCCCTGTAATGCTTTACTTTATCACTAAGCAGTAGCGATAGTCGTAGAAGCATAAGATTGGCGAGACGACAACGATACTACGATGGAGATCAAGGTGTCACGCCGGTGACGATGGTGATCATGACGGTGATTCGAAGATGGAGATCACAAGCACAAGATGATGATGGCCATATCATATCACTTATATTGATTGCATGTGATGTTTATCTTTTATGCATCTTATCTTGCTTTGATTGACGGTAGCATTTTAAGATGATCTCTCACTAATTATCAAGAAGTGTTCTCCCTAAGTATGCACCGTTGCGAAAGTTCTTCGTGCTGAGACACCACATGATGATCGGGTGTGATAGGCTCTTTGTTCAAATACAACGGGTGCAAAACAGTTGCACACGTGGAATACTCAGGTTATAATTGACGAGGCAAGCACATACAGATATGGCCTCGGAACACGGAGACCGAAAGGTCGAGCGTGAATTATATAGTAGATATGATCAACATAGTGATGTTCACCATTGAAACTACTCCATCTCACGTGATGATCGGACATGGTTTAGTTGATTTGGATCACGTGATCACTTAGAGGGTTAGAGGGATGTCTATCTAAGTGGGAGTTCTTAAGTAATATGATTAATTGAACTTTAATTTATCATGAACTTAGTCCTGGTAGTATTAGCATATCTATGTTGTAGATCAATAGCTCGCGTTGTTGCTTTCATATGTTTATTTTGATATGTTCCTAGAGAAAACTGTGTTGAAAGATGTTAGTAGCAATGATGCGGATTGGATCCGTGATCTGAGGTTTATCCTCATTGCTGCACAGAAGAATTATGTCCTTGATGCACTGCTAGGTGACAGACCTATTGCAGGAGCAGATGCAGACGTTATGAACGTTTGGCTAGCTCAATATGATGACTACTTGATAGTTTAGTGCACCATGCTTAACGGCTTAGAATCGAGACTTCAAAGACGTTTTGAATGTCATGGACCATATGAGATGTTCCAGGAGTTGAAGTTAATATTTGAAGCAAATACCCGAGTTGAGAGATATGAAGTCTCCAACAAGTTCTATAGCTAAAAGATGGAGGAGAATCGCTCAACTAGTGAGCATGTGCTCAGATTGTCTGGGTACTACAATCGCTTGAATCAAGTGGGAGTTAATCTTCCAGATAAGATAGTGATTGACAGAATTCTCTAGTCACCATCACCAAGTTAGTAAAACTTCGTGATGAACTATGATATGCATGGGATAACGGAAATGATTCCCAAGCTCTTCGTAATGCTGAAGGTAGAAATCAAGAAAAACATCAAGTGTTGATGGTTGACAAGATCACTAGTTTCAAGAAAAGGGCAAAGGGAAAAAGGGGGAACTTCAAAAAGAACAGCAAGCAAGTTGCTGCTCAAGTGAAGAAGCCCAAGTCTGGTCCTAAGCCTGAGACTAAGTGCTTCTACTGCAAAGGGACTGGTCACTGGAAGCGGAACTACCCCAAGTATTTGGTGGATAAGAAAGGATGGCAAAGTAAACAAAGGTATATTTGATATACATGTTATTGATGTGTACTTTACTAGTGTTCATAGCAACCCCTCAGTATTTGGTACTAGTTCAGTTGCTAAGATTAGTAACTCGAAACGGGAGTTGCAGAATGAACAGAGACTAGTTAAGGGTGAAGTGACGATGAGAGTTGGAAGTAGTTCCAAGATTGATATGATCATCATCGCACACTCCCTATACTTTCGGGATTAGTGTGGAACCTAAATAAGTGTTATTTGGTGTTGAGCATGAATATGATTTGATCATGTTTATTGCAATACGGTTATTCATTTAAGTAAGAGAATAAATTGTTGTTCTGTTTACATGAATAAAACCTTATATGGTTACACACCCAATGAAAATGGTTCGTTGGATCTCGATCATAGTGATACACATATTCATAATATTGAAACCAAAAGATGCAAAGTTAATAATGATAGTGCAACTTATTTGTGGCACTGCCGTTTAGGTCATATTGGTGTAAAGCGCATGAAGAAACTCCATGCTGATGGACTTTTGGAATCACATGATTATGAATCACTTGATGCTTGCGAACCATGCCTCATGGGCAAGATGACTAAGACTCCGTTCTTCGGAACAATGGAGCGAGCAACTGACTTATTGGAAATAATACATACTGATGTATGCGGTCCGATGAGTGTTAAGGCTCACGGCAAGTATCGTTATTTTCTGACCTTCACAGATGATTTGAGCAGATATGGGTATATCTACTTGATGAAACATAAGTCTGAAACATTTGAAAAGTTCAAAGAATTTCAGAGTGAAGTGGAAAATCATCATAACAAGAAAATAAAGTTTCTACGATCTGATCGTGGAGAAGAGTATTTGAGTTACGAGTTTGGTCTTTAGTTAAAACAATGTGGAATAGTTTCACAAATTTGTGCCACCTGGAACACCACAACATAATGGTGTGTCCGAACGTCATAACCGTACTTTATTGGATATAGTGCAATCTATGATGTTTCTTACCGATTTACCACTATAGTTTTGGGGTTATGCATTAGAGACAACTGCATTCACGTTAAAAAGGGCACCATCTAAATCCGTTGAGATGACACCGTATGAACTGTGGTTTGGCAAGAAACCAAAGTTGTCGTTTCTTAAAGTTTGGGGTTGCGATGCTTATAAGAAAAAGTTTCATCCTGATAAGCTCGAACCCAAATCGGAAAAGTGTGTCTTCATAGGATACCCAAAAAGTTACTGTTGGGTACACCTTCTATGACAGATCCGAAGGCAAGATATTCGTTGCTAAGAATGGATCCTTTCTAGAGAAGGAGTTTCTCTCGAAAGAAGTGAGCGGGAGGAAAGTAGAACTTGATGAGGTAACTGTACCTGCTCCCTTATTGGAAAGTAGTTCATCACAGAAACCGGTTTCTGTGACACCTACACCAATTAGTGAGGAAGTTGATGATGATGATCATGAAACTTCAGATCAAGTTACTACTGAGCCTCGTAGATCAACCAGAGTAAGATCCGCACCAGAGTGGTACGACAATCCTGTTCTGGAAGTCATGCTACTAGATCATGATGAACCTACGAACTATGAAGAAGCGATGGTGAGCCCAGATTCCGCAAAATGGCTTGAGGCCATGAAATCTGAGATGGGATCCATGTACGAGAACTAAGTATGGACTTTGGTTGACTTGCCCGATGATCAGCAAGCCATTGAGATTAAATGGATCTTCAAGAGGAAGACGGACGTTGATAGTAGTGTTACTATCTACAAAGCTAGACTTGTCGAAAAAGGTTTTTGACAAAGTTCAAGGTGTTGACTACGATGAGATTTTCTCACTTGTATCGATGCTTAAAGTCTGTCCGAACCATGTTAGCAATTGCCGCATTTTTATGAAATCTGGCAAATGGATAAACAAAACTACATTCCTTAATGGATTTAAAGAAGAGTTGTATATGATGCAACCGGAAGGTTTTGTCGATCCAAAGGGAGCTAACAAAGTGTGCAAGCTCCAGCGATCCATTTATGGACTGGTGCAAGCCTCTCGGAGTTGGAATAAACGCTTTGATAGTATGATCAAAGCATTTGGTTTTATACAGACTTTTGGAGAAGCCTGTATTTACAAGAAAGTGAGTGGGAGCTCTGTAGCATTTCTGATATTATATGTGGATGACATATTACTGATTGGAAATGATATAGAATTTCTGGATAGCATAAAGGGATACTTGAATAAGAGTTTTTCAATGAAAGACCTCGGTGAAGCCGCTTACATATTGGTCATTAAGATCTATAGAGATAGATCAAAACGCTTAATTGGACTTTCACAAAGCACATACCTTGACAAAGTTTTGAAGAAGTTCAAAATGGATCAAGCAAAGACAGGGTTCTTGCCTGTGTTACAAGGTGTGAAATTGAGTAAGACTCAAAGCCCGACCATGGTAGAAGATAGAAAGAGAATGAAAGTCATTCTCTATGCCTCAGCCATAGGTTCTATAAAGTATGCCATGCTGTGTACCAGATCTATAGTATACCCTACAGTGTGTTAAGCGAGGGAGTACAATAGTTATCTAGGAAGTAGATCACTAGACAACGGTCAAAATTATCCTTACTGAGATAAGGATATATTTCTCGATTATGGAGGTGATAAAAGGTTCGTCGTAAAGGGTTACGTCGATGCAAGTTTTGACACTAATCCAGATGATTCTAAGTCTCAATCTGGATACATATTGAAAGTGGGAGCAATTAGCTAGAGTAGCTCCGTGCAGAGCATTATTGACATAGAAATTTGCAAAATACATACGGATCTGAATGTGGCAGACCCGTTGACTAAATTTCTCTCACAAGCAAAACATGATCACACCTTAGTACTCTTTGGGTGTTAATAACATAGTGATGTGAACTAGATTATTGACTCTAGTAAACCCTTTGGGTGCTGGTCACATGACAATGTGAACTATGGGTGTTAATCACATGGTGATGTGAACTATTGATGTTAAATCACATGGCGATGTGATCTAGATTATTGACTCTAGTGCAAGTGGGAGACTGAAGGAAATATGCCCTAGAGGCAATAATAAAGTTATTATTTATTTCCTTATATCATGATAAATGTTTATTATTCATGCTAGAATTGTATTAACCGGAAACATAATACATGTGTGAATACATAGACAAACAGAGTGTCACTAGTATGCCTCTACTTGACTAGCTTGTTGATCAAAGATGGTTATGTTTCCTAGCCATAGACATGAGTTGTCATTTGATTAACAGGATCACATCATTAGGAGAATGATGTGATTGACATGACCCATTCCGTTAGCTTAGCACCCGATCGTTTAGTATGTTGCTATTGCTTTCTTCATGACTTATACATGTTCCTATGACTATGAGATTATGCAACTCCCGTTTGTCGGAGGAACACTTTGTGTGCTACCAAACGTCACAACATAACTGGGTGATTATAAAGGAGCTCTACAGGTGTCTCCAAAGGTACATGTTGGGTTGGCGTATTTCGAGATTAGGATTTGTCACTCCGATTGTCGGAGAGGTACCTCTGGGCCCTCTCGGTAATGCACATCACTTAAGCCTTGCAAGCATTGCAACTAATGAGTTAGTTGCGAGATGATGTATTACGGAATGAGTAAAGAGACTTGCCGGTAACGAGATTGAACTAGGTATTGAGATACCGATGATCGAATCTCGGGCAAGTAACATACCGATGACAAAGGGAACAACGTATGTTGTTATGTAGTCTGACCGATAAAGATCTTTGTAGAATATGTAGGAGCCAATATGGGCATCCAGGTCCCGCTATTGGTTATTGACAAGAGAGGTGTCTTGGTCATGTCTACATAGTACTCGAACCCGTAGGGTCCGCACGCTTAACGTTCGTTGACGATATAGTACTATGAGTTATGTATGTTGGTGACCGAATGGTGTTCGGAGTTTTGGATGAGATCACGGATATGACGAGGAACTCCGGAATGGTCCGGAAGTAAAGATTGATATGTGGATAGTAGTGTTTGATCTCCGGAAAGGATCCGTAATCCATCGGAAGGGGTTCCGGATGTTTCCCGAAATGTTTGGGCACGAGAACACTTTATCTGGGCCAAAGGGGAAAGCCCGCGAGGCTTTTGGAAGGTGCAAAAGGAAGTTTTGCGGAGACCAGAGGCTAGAGGCCAGGAACCCTGGCGTCTAGGGGGTAGACACCGGGAACCCTGGCGTCTAGCCCTGGAGTCCGAGAAGGACTCTTGCCTTTCGGGTGAAACCGACTTTGAGGAGGTTTTTACTCCAAGTTTCGACCCCAGGGCTCAACATATAAATAGAGGGGTAGGGCTAGCACCCAAGACACATCAAGAAACACCAAGCCGTGTGCCGGCAACCCCGTCTCCTCTAGTTTATCCTCCGTCATAGTTTTCGTAGTGCTTAGGAGAAGCCCTGCGAAGATTGTTCTTCACCAACACCGTCACCACGCCGTCGTGCTGCCGGAACTCATCTACTACTTCGCCCCTCTTGCTGGATCGAGAAGGCGAGGACGTCACCGAGCCGAACGTGTGCAGAACTTGGAGGTGCCGTGCTTTCGGTGCTTGGATCGGTCAGATCGTGAAGACGTACGACTACATCAACCGCGTTGATATAACGCTTCCGCTTACGGTCTATGAGGGTACGTAGACAACACTATCCCCTCTCGTTGGTATGCATCACCATGATCTTGCGTGTGTGTAGGAATTTTTTTGAAATTACTACGTTCCCCAACAAAGATACTGGAGAAACTCCATTAAAACTTTGAGGACTGATGATGGGGCAATTGTGGATGATCATAATGGTAAGGAATCAATCCTCTTCAAAGCCTTCAAAGATCCGATGGGTAAACATAACCCCCTAAACATGAAATTTAATCCTCACGTTTGCTGAGAGAGGATGTAGCTTTTGAGAGCCTGACCACACCGTTTACACATGAGGAAATCGATGCAGTTGTGAAAGAAATGCCCCATGATAGAGCACCCGGGCCAGATGGTTTCAATGGTGCTTTTTCTAAAAGCTTGATGGCCGATCATAAAGCAAGATTTCTACCTCCTTTGCGAGGAATTTCACCATGGGGATCTCAACTTAGAAAGTCTAAACACTGGCTACATCTCCCTCATACCAAAAACCAATGCACCAGAACAGTCAATGATCATCGCCCTATAACTCTCCTGAACTGCTGCCTCAAATTGGTTACAAAGATCCTAGCAAATCGTCTTCAAAGAATTATCTTGCAAATTGTGCATCGTAACCAATATGGTTTCCTTCGAGGAATATCGATACATGATTGCCTTGCGTGGGCTTTTGAGTATATACACCAGTGCCAATCTTCAAAAAAGGAGATTGTTTTACTTAAGTTGGACTTTGCCAAAGCATTCGATACTGTCGAGCACTCTGCCATGCTTTTGATCATGAAGAAAATGGGATTCCCCAAAACATGGCTTGACTGGATGCATACTATCTTCTCCTTGGGCATATCTTATGTACTGCTCAATGGCGTACCTGGCAAACAATTCCATTGCAAGTGTGGAGTGCGGCTAGGTGACCCACTGTCGCCACTTCTCTTTGTTCTAGCGGCTGATCTCTTACGGTCTGCCATTAATGAGGACCTTGATCTTGACCTCATCAAACACCCTATTCCGCCTAAGGGGGATGCAAAATATCTGGTTATACAATATGTGGACGACACTGTCATTGTTCTTCCAGCCTACCTCACCCAAGCTGCCAAGATTAAGCAAATCCTGGAAGACTATGCCACCTCTATTGGGCTCAAGATCAACTTCCATGAGTCAACTCTTGTGCCCATTAATACACAACAGGATACTTGCGATGCTCTAGCCACCCTTTTTGGTTGCACCCAAGCTAGCATGCCATTTACATACCCAGGGCTTCCTCTTGGCACAACTAGGCCATCTGTTCTCGACGTGGCACCTATTGTATGCAAAGCTGAAAGAAAGATTATGGCAGCCATGTCACTGATTGTAAGTGCATCTAGTGCCACCCCTAGTTGGTTTTGGAGTATTGACGACAAACCTAGTTGAGGGACTAATGTGTTTGTGAGAATTGCAGGATAACACATGTAGAAGTCCCTCATTGATTCGGTTTTACTACCAGAGATGACCCCTAAAAATGTATGAAGACTTTGAAGTCAATGGTGGTATATGAAGATATTCACATTGAAGACTATGACAAGAGAAGACACCACGTGAAGCCTATGGAACTCGAAGACTTAGATCTTTCGCAGTTCTCTTTCTTTTGTGCTGAGTCATAGGAACCACTGTACTGTTAAGTGGGGTCCAAGAGAACCAGTCAGAACGACTGAAGTGATGCCTAATTCAAAACCTATGTCTTCGAGTGAAGACTATGAGAGCAAATCTTGTCCAGAGTCGGACAAGTCAGCTTTGCTTGTAGCCCAAGTAAAGTTGTCGTGTGAGTTTGAAATCTGACCGTTGGAACACGTGTCAGTTCCTTAGTGACCCAGGGTCATTTCGGACAAATTAGGTCGGGTTGCCTAGTGACTATAAATAGTCCACCCCCTACAACCATAAACGGTTGGCTGCTCAGATTTCAGTGCACGGCTTTTGTCGTTTGAGAGCAACCCACCTCGAAGCCTTTGAGAGAGAGAATTCCTAGCGAGGATAAAGCCCTAACCACCAAGTGCCAGAGAGAATTGGGCATCACTTAAGTCTTCTTGTCTGAGTGATCTGAAGACTTATTACACTTGAGGACTGTGCATCCTCCAGCAGGTTAGGCGTCACGTTCTGAGCATCCAAGAGACATTGTGGATTGCCGGTGAACGAAGTCTATGAAGGTTTGGGAGTCTACCTTGAAGACTTACCAGAGTGATTGGGCGAGGTCTGTGTGACCTTAGCTCAAGGGGAATACGGTGAGGACTGGGTGTCCTGAGCTGCGTGTTCAGGACTGGGTGTCCAGGACTGTGTGCCCTTTGGTTTAAATACCTAGCCGCCCTAACCAGACGTACAGTTGTCATAGCAACTGGAACTGGTCCAACAAATCATTGTCTTCAACGAGTCACTGGTTTCATCTTCACCTCCTTTTACTTACTGTTACTCACTGTGAAGTCATTGCACGCTTGCTTAATCTTTTATCTTCACAACGTGACTGTATAATCTGTTTGGCTTCATAAGATCTTCCTACCTGATCCTTTTACACTGCAGCTGTTTGTCATTGTGCTTTCACTCTATTGAATACTTGACCATGGCTTGCCTAGTGTAATCTAACTTCCGCTGCATAGTGATAGGCATATCTCTACTGTTTGTCTTCATAACTTCCACGTTTTGAAGACTTTCATAAAGATCGCCTATTCACCCCCCTCTAGTCGATATAACGCACTTTCAATTGGTATCAGAGCAAGGTGCTCCCTTGTTCTGTGTGATTCAGTTTAACCACCTGGAGTTTTAGCTATGTCGACTGCAGGGATAATCAAAGTCTCCGCTGTGTGCCCCGTCTTTGATGGAACTGAATATCCCTACTGGAAGAATAAGATGTGCATGCATCTTGAAGCCATTGACGTCGACCTATGGTATGTCATCGAGAACGGCGTTCCCAAGGCTGGAGAAGGTGTCACTGCTGCTGATGTCAAGAAGTTCACTCAACTAGACTCTACTGCCAAGAATATCATCTGTGGTCATCTGACCAAAGGACAGTATGGCCGTGTGAGTGCCTTGAAGACATCCAAGCTGGTCTGGGACTGGCTCTCCAAGGTCAATGAAGGCATCTCAACCTAGAGAGATCAGAGAATCAGTGTTCTTCGCAACCTCTTCAACTGCCTCAAGCGAAATGACAATGAGAATGTCCAGCACACATTTGACCGGCTCACTGTCATCACAAACGAGCTTCAAGCCCTCGGTGCTACTGAGATCACCAAACATGAAATCGTCAAGACGCTGCTGAGATCACTTGATAATTCGTTTGACATCCTAGCCCTGATGATTCAAGAACGTCCTGATTTTAAGACACTCGATCCGTCTGACATACTTGAGAGGCTCAACACACATGAGTTTCAGCTTTCTGAGAAAAGAGATATCTACGGTCCAAACTATGGGCGAACTCGTGCCTTGAAGGCAAAAGCTGTTTCCTCATCTGAAGAAGAATCTGACAGCAGTTCTGATGATCCTGAAGACATTGGAAGGGAACTTGCAATGCTAGTGAAGAAGTTCCAAAAATTCACCAAGAAGAAAGGCTTCAGAAAGTCTTCACGATCAAGCTCAAGGAATGATGAAGCGTCTGCTCATGACTACAAGAAGAAAACATGTCACAAGTGCAAGAAAACTGGACACTTCATCTCTGAGTGTCCACAGTGGGACAATGAGAACAGAAAAGAAGAAGAAGAGCAAGGAATATGACTCTGATGACAAGAAGAAGATCAAAGTCTTCTTCCAAGTCTTCCTCAAAGTCTTCATCACACAAGAAGAGCTCATCTGGCAAGGCACGTGCGTTTGTTGGGAAGGAAATGGATTCAGAGGAGGAGTCCGCTTCTGAGGAGGCAGAGGTGGAGTCTGAGGAGGAGTCTGATTCTGGCATTGCAAGTCTGGCTATAGAATACGTCGCCAAGTCCATCTTCAACACTGAAGACAATGACTTCATCACCGACACTGATGCAAATGACAAGGACGACTCCACTCCTACCTACTACTTCATGGCACGCGGTGCCAAGGTAAACACACGCACTACTCACTATCAAACATCTAGTGACGATGACTCTGATTGTGATTCAAAACCCAGCTACAAAACACTTGCTAAAATTGCAACTGAACAACAGAAAGCCATGGAACATATTCAAAAACTGTTAGACAGAAGCGATGATCTGTTGGGTGCTGAAATGACTCGATCTGAATCCTTAATTGAAGACATAAAAAATCTTCACGTTAAGTATCAGGAACTTGAAGATTGTCATGATACTCTCTCAACAACTCATGAAAAGCTTTCCTATGATTATCTTCAAAGGAAGCAAGATCTTGAGAAATTGAGAGCGGCTCATGAAGATCTTCAAAAGGAAAACGAGTCGCTTCGCGCCGAACAGATCAGTTCCGCTCAGGAAGGATTTGAACCACCATGTCTTAAATGCATTGAGCGTGATAATGCTACTTCTGTTGCTGAATGTTCCACTGCTACTGCTGTTGCAATATCTTCAACTATTGATGTGGTAACTAACCCCTCTGCTGAGGATACCACCGCTATTGCTGATGAGAATGCTAGGTTGAAGACATTGCTTGAAACAGGGATGTACAAAAGTCTTAAAGGACATCAGACATTATGCGATGTCCTCAAGAAGCAGATTCTGAACCGAAACCCTAGGAAAGAGGGTGTTGGGTTCGTAAGGAAAATAAATGCAGATGGCTCTTACTGGAAACCTGAGCAGTACCCCAAAACCACATGGGTTGCTGCAAAGGAATCTTCAGCAGATCCATCCAATCTATCTGGCTTCACTTGTGCTAACCCCATTATCATTGATGAATCCTTTGATGCAAACTATAAACTGTTTAAGAATCAGAATGGTGAAGTGTTTGCCAGGTACATTGGTACTAACTGCAGGAATGGACCGCCTATGAAGAAGATCTGGGTTCCAAAAATGTGTCTGGAAAATCTTCCTGTGAATGTCTTCATGACACCTCACATGAAGAAGACAAACCTCAGACCAAAGGCTTCATACGGTCCAAAGGCTTCATACAGACAGAGGACTCACCTGAGTCGCACTAACGCAAATGTTTTGCAGGGAAACCTTACTCAGGCATATGAATATGAGAGCGGTTCATCCAACCGCCATGTTCATATGACCAAGAACTATTCTGCCTATTCTTATGAGTACTATTGTCCGCCTGCTAGACTGTTTGCTAGGGCTCCAAAGCCAAAATTCTCAGATGCTGCACTTAGACTTATTGCTTCTAAGCCACCCTTGAAGATGTGGGTGGTTAAGAAAGCTTAACTCTCTTCTGCAGGGAAAGGTCTCCAGCAGAAAACCAAAATCTTCTGACGCTATTGCTGGGGACCTTAAAAATCTTGCAGGGCGCAAGATCAAATCCCCGAATGGCATCACTATGTATTTCGTTCCTGAATCGCATGCTACTCTCCCTATTAGTCCTAATCTGGATCTAAGTTTTCATAACCCACTGGTTCGTCAAATGTTTTTGCTTCACAATTCTCTTCGTAAAGCCTATCCCCCTAACTGCACTGTAGGGTACGACACCAGCGTCTTCAGAGTGGATTATTGACAGTGGGTGTACAAATCACATGACTGACAAAAGAAGCCTTCTTATGGACTCAACCTTACGTCCATCCGACAAGAGCCACATCACATTTGCTGACACTGGTAAAAGTAAGATATTGGGTCTAGGTAGAGTTGCAATCTCAAAGGATCAACACATGGATAAAGTCATGCTTGTTGAATCTCTTGGCTTCAACTTAATGTCTGTCTCAATGCTTTGCGATTTGAACATGATCGTAATATTTGGAAAATATCGTTGCCTGGTACTAATGGAATCTGACAAGTCTCTAGTGTTTGAAGGGTATCGGAAAGATGATCTGTACGTGGTAGATTTCTCAGCAGGGCCACAGCTTGCAGTATGTCTTCTGGCAAAAGCTTCAGAATGCTGGCTTTGGCATCGGAGGCTTGGGCATGCTGGCATGAGGAACCTCCACACCCTTGCAAAGAAGAAGCATGTCATAGGCATCAAGGGCGTCAAGTTCAAGAAAGATCACTTATGCGGTGCCTGTGAAGCAGGGAAGATGACGAGGGCAAAACATCCCTCGAAGACAATCATGACCACTACTCGACCCTTCGAACTGCTTCACATGGATCTTTTTGGTCCCACTCACTACTCAACTTTTTCCACTACTGCTTGCCTCTATGACTTTGTCATTGTTGATGATTATTCCAGATATACTTGGGTGCACATAATCCTTTACAAGATTGAAGTGCAGGATGTCTTCAGACGCTTCGCCAATCGAGCAATGAACAACTATGGCGCCAAGATAAAGCACATCAGAAGTGACAATGGCACTGAATTCAAGAACACTGGCCTTGATACATATCTTGATACTTTGGGCATCACACATGAATTCTCAGCTCCGTACACGCGGCAGCAGAATGGCATCGTCGAACGCAAGAACAGAACACTCATTGAGATGGCCAGAACGATGCTAGATGAATACAAGACTCCAAGAAAATTCTGGCCTGAAGCCATTGACACTGCATGCCATACAATCAACTGTGTTTATCTTCACAAGCTTCTGAACAAGACATCTTATGAACTCCTAACTGGCAAGAAGCCAAATGTCAGTTACTTCAGAGTATTTGGCGCAAGATGCTGGATCAAGGACCCACACCACACCTCAAAGTTTGCACCAAAAGCACATGAGGGTTTTATGCAAGGATATGGAAAGGATTCGCACTCCTACAGAGTCTTCAACCTATTTCATTACAAAGTGGTTGAAATAGTGGATGTACGGTTCGATGAGACCAACAGCTCACAAAGAGAGCAACTGCCAAATGTGCTAGATGAAGTTCCAGCTAGTGAATCAATCAAGCTAATGGGAACTGGAGAGATTATACCTTCTGAAGCTCATCCTGAAGAAGAACTTATCATCTCAGCACCTGATCCACATGAAGACAATGCTCAGCCTGAAGACATTCCTCCCGACAACAACACAGATTAGCAAGAGCAAAGTCTTCGCCCTGTACATCCTCGTGTTGCCAATGAAGTGCAGATTGACAGAATAATTGATAGCATCAATGCACCTGGTCCACTCACTCGTTCAAGGGCAACTCAACTGGTAAATTTCTGTGGGCACTTCGCATTCGTCTCAATTTCAGAACCCAAGAAAGTTGAAGAAGCCTTCATGGAACCTGAATGGATTCAAGCTATGCAAGAAGAGCTTCAACAGTTTGAGCTGAACAATGTATGGGAACTGGTTAAGCGTCCTGATCCACGGAAGCACAATATAATAGGAACCAAATGGATATACCGCAACAAGCAAGATGAGCATGGTCAAATTGTCAGAAACAAAGCTCGCCTCGTTGCTCAAGGATATACTCAAGTGGAAGGCATTGACTTCGATGAAACATTTGCTCCTGTGGCTAGACTTGAAGTCATACGTATACTGCTGGCCTATGCAAATCATCATAACATACTTTTATATCAAATGGATGTGAAGAGTGCCTTTCTCAATGGAAAGATTGAAGAAGAAGTGTATATTGCACAACCGCCTGGGTTTGAAGATCCAAAACATCCTGACATGGTATACAAGCTCAACAAGGCACTGTATGGCCTCAAACAAGCCCCTTGGGCCTGGTATGACACACTCAAATATTTCCTAAAGAGCAAAGGCTTCATACCTGGTTCCCTAGATCCCACTCTCTTCACGAAGACATATGATGGTGAACTGTTTGTGTGCCAAATATATGTGGATGACATTATCTTCGGCTGCACCAATCAGAAGTATAGTGAGGAGTTTGGATATATGATGCAAGAGCAATATCAGATGTCTATGATGGGGGAGCTGAAGTTCTTCCTCGGTCTTCAAATACGACAACAACGCAACGACATCTTCATATCTCAAGAGAAGTATCTCAAAGATTTCCTGAAGAAGTTTGGTATGCAAGACTGCAAAGGCTTCACAACACCAATGCCAGCCAAACATCATCTGGGTCCTGACGACAATGGTAAAGAGTTCGATCAAAAGGTATATCGCTCCATGATTGGTTCTTTGCTTTATTTATGTGCATGTAGGCCAGATATTATGCTTAGTGTTTGCATGTGTGCTCGATTTCAAGCGGCACCAAAGGAGTCGCATCACTTAGCTGTGAAGCGAATTCTTCGATATTTGGCTCACACCCCAACTCTAGGGTTATGGTATCCAAAGGGCTCAGAGTTTGATCTGGTTGGATTCTCGGATGCTGATTATGCTGGTGACAAGGTTGATCGGAAGTCTACATCAGGCACATGTCACTTTCTGGGACGATCACTTGTATGTTGGTCTTCAAAGAAGCAGAACTGTGTATCACCCTCCACTGCTGAATCTGAATACATTGCTGCTGGATCTTGCTGCGCTCAGCTTCTGTGGATGAAGCAAACTCTCAAGGACTATGGCATTCATCTGAAGCAAGTGCCACTTTACTGCGACAATGAAAGCGCCATCAAGATTGCCAACAACCCAGTTCAGCACTCGAAGACAAAGCACATAGAAATTCGTCATCACTTTCTCAGAGATCATGTTGTGAAGGAAGATATTGATATCATACACGTCAACACTGAAGAGCAATTAGCAGATATCTTCACCAAGCCCTTGGATGAGAAGAGATTTTGCAAGTTACGGTGTGAGCTAAATATCCTGGAATCCTCAAATGTCCTGTGATCAGGCACACATCCTAACACTTATGCATATTGATGACTTAGATGTGCAACACACGAAGTAACGTATATCTTCAATCAACGAAGACATACATTCTAAGTGTGAATACATTAATGTGGAATTTGACTTCGGAGCGCCACGATAATTGTGCACCGTGTCTGGGTCTAATACTTCCTATACGGTGGGTAACGCCACCACCAAACGTTCTATTTTGAAGTGTTTCACTCATGGCGTTACCTTGCAATGTCTTCACATTTGGTTTGGCTTCAATCTCAACATGTCTTCATGATTATCTTCACTACGTTGATTATATAGATATATAGATATATACTAGTGTTCTGTCCTCTACAGCATTCACTTATAGCTATGTCTTCTTGTTTGAATCTTTTGAACTAAGTGAATGTGATCGGACCCTAATCTCTCTATGCTTTCTATCTCAAATTCTATCTCTCCAAGTCATATGCATTCTATTGAAACTGCCGAATGTCTTCTCTGCGTCCTTGTCAGCAGAAGACACAGAGACAACCTTTAAAACTGTTTTCAATGCTCATTCATCCACAAGAAATCCGGAGAAGTAGGAACGACCACCCGACAATCCAGGCGTGCGTGGGATGTGGAACTGCCCCCGAGATTCCGCATGATGGCCACGTGTTGTTCAGATGCGAATCGCCAGGGGCACCTGTGTAATAGCGCAGTGCCGCCCCTGTAACTATAAATACACACTCAGCGTGGTCATTATCTCCTTCTTCCTCCCTCACACGAACCCTAGCGCCACCGCTAGCCCTCGACGACACCGGCGACGAAGCGCTTCGCTGCCGCAACCTCTCCGACGTCGTCTTCACACCGATCGCGGACATCGTCCTCTCCGCCGTCGCCGTAGGTGTCTTCCGTCGCCAAGTTAGGGCACGGGAGATTGAACTGCTCGGCCTCATCTCGCACTCTGTCTAGCAGTTCCAAGTGTGGTAAATAAAACTTCTTTTTACATCCCCTTTTGATCCTATGGTTCTGTCACTTTCTACCATAAGAAGTTTCTATTCACACAAGTTAGATCTCTCTCAATCTGCATCTCATAACATGCCTAGTATATTCACTTGTGCTTCATGAAGTAGTTAGATTCCTCACTTGTACTGATCTGTGGGTTCGTACAAATCTGGAACCAACTTCTTATCTATGAGTGCATGTCTTCGCACGATGAGGTCAATGTCTTCTAAACTGATTTATCTTCAAAATCTTCTGAGAATGCATATGACCTCTTCCCCTTCCCTCGCACCTTAATGCTGTCACAGGTACATGTCCGTGGGAGAATCCTTTGGTTCTCATAGTCTGCATTCATTTGCAGAATTCTTACAGCATCACATAAACTCTCCTGAAGCCAGTTCCTGTTGGTCCAGCAAGAGAAAGCCTTTGAAGCCTTTGAACGTCTTGAAGCCTTTCAAGTTAAAATTTATGGCTTCAGAGACAGCAGCAAGGAAGGGGGGCAGACAGCATCGTGGCGGAACATCCAAAGATCTGCCTGATAAACTGGCAGAAATGTATAAAACAGATCCTGAAGAGAATTATGGTCAGCGCAAGACCCGAATCCAATGGATTCGACGCTATTGGGCAGAACAATGGTTCCAATACCGCTTCGTCACCCAGGAGTATGCTGAGAAAAACGCCATCAAGAGACCATGGGGAGACATCCTATACAAAAATCTCATACCGAGGTCCAGAGATGAAGCCATTGCTCAAGGCTTCTATCCATGCATGGTCCGTGGACCACAGCCTGCTGATGCACATCCGTCGTCACTACTCTGGTGTCGTGACGACAATCTGTTCAAGCGCAACTTCCAGTTTGCCCAGAACTCAGCGAAGCAGAACAAGAAGAAGTTGGGGTTAGACTTCAACCCTGGTCCCTTCGCACCAAGGGCAGATGGCACACGCGAGGCAGAACCAAATGTCATCGGTCCGTATGCCAACCTTGAGGGCCTCATCACCCGCATCTTAGTTCAAGGGACTGTCGTGAATGACCCTCCAGCTGACTCTAAATCAGAAGACGCGCCTGCAGTGCCGAAGCCAAAGCAGTTGAAGAAGCCAAAAGCTTCAAAGCCAGCCCCTTCACCCAAAATCTCAAGGGCGAAGCCATTGGCAACTGCACCTCCTGAAGACAGTGTGCAGTCTGAAGACTTATCACGCGTCTCCAAGCCCCAGAAGGCCAAGATGCCTCAGCCACACACCGGCTAAGAGCTCACAGCTGCTGCCATTCTGCGCGGTGATACCATTGATCTGTCAAGTGATGAAGATCTTGGAGATGACGCTCTTGAGCAACTCATCAAGAGCAAAGAAGAAGCAGAAATCTTCAACAATCTGCCTCCCTTTGATGTCGCCATCATCCACAACTTCATTGACGAGTGGTTTGCCACACCAAACATCAGCTTTGAAGATCTGCAGCTGCCCATTGGCCTCAGCGTCGCCTTCCAAGGCGCTATTGCTTCAGAACTTGCAATTGCCCAGCGCATTGTTGAACTGAAGCAGAAAATTGATCATGAAAAGGCTCTGTTCAAGAAGCATATGGCCAAGCTCAGCGTGCAAGAAGTGAAGAGCTTCAAGATCATGATGCACGAGCTCAAGGAAAACTTTCTGAAGAAGCATGCAGAAGCTTAGGGTTCGCGTGAGCGGATGAAGACTCCGGCTGACCGATGTGTGCAAGCCTATAATGAGGCTGAGAAGCGCAAGGCACTTGGGCGTCCTGGCATCGACCCCAGGATGGCCACGAAGAAGAAGGCCTGCTACAGCTGAACCAGATGCACCAAGGCAGGAAGCAGTTCCAATTGTCTTCCCAACTGCAATGACTGGCTCGAAGCCAAAGAGTCGGTCAACCGCTTCAGAGCTCAAGAAGACAAGAACTGCAGATGCTGAAGCCAGGAAGAGGAAACACTCTGAAGCCTCTCCTTCTGCCCCCACACAGAAAAAGAGAAAGATCAAGAAAGCTCGGGCTGCTCCCATAGAGCCCTTGATGGTTGAACCCCTTTCTGTAGTCTATCCTGACGCAGAACGACAACTGACAGTTCATGAGCCTGCTTCCACAGAGGCTCCTGAAGCTGAAGACATTCCAGCAGCCGATCCCATCGCTGCTGAAGACATTGGTCATCATGACAATGTAGAAGATGATGCAGTCATTCCTCAGCGTAAAAACAGCAAACTCATCAGCATTGGTCGTCCTCTGACGCCAATTGCATAGGATGCGTCATGGGCGGATCGCCCACAAGTGGAAGAAGAATCTGAGGTCCAGCCCACTCCAACTCCACAGGCATCGTCTGCATTCCGCAGGCTTCGCAAAGGTCCACGGCCTCAAGACTCTGCTGACGATATTCCGGCTGCATCAGCCGAAGACAATGAAGAAGTACCACAAGATCCCACTCCCCCGCTCCACTAAGAAGCAGTTCTCCAGGAGAACGTGCCTGTGACCGACCCTCCAGCTAGTCAAGTGGAGGATGAAAACCTTGAGGCTGCCACAACCAACATTGAAGCCAATGTGGAGCCCTCCCACCAAAAGCTTCAGAAGATAGCGAAGCTACTGATCCTGACACTTCTGTTCCTGAGTCTGCTATCGGTCCCCAATTCAACTATCATGTTGCGCACAGGCCTCAGGTCCAGAAGCCAGTCCCAAGACTGTCAAGGTTCCCAGGTCTTGCATCAGCACCTGGCTCCTTTAACATCAATAGTTTCAGGGCAGATAATACCTTCTTCAATAGCTCCAAGAACCCCTATTCAAGGGAAAGGATTTCATAAGATAGGTTCTGGAGCTATCCTCAGTGCAGCTACTACTCTTGCATACTATACAACCAAGGTCGCATTTTCCCACACAAGCGCCTTGACGTTGAAGCTATTGCTGGTCTGCCCTGTCTAGAGGAAGCGTTGGATTGCTTCAAGCAAGTGGGTCTGCTGCAGTTTGTTACGGATGAAGAGCATTGGAATGAAGAGCTCCTGCTACAATTCTATGCCACCCTACACATCAAAGGATACAACAGAGATCCGAAGACTTGGGTCCTGGAGTGGATGACTGGCAATGTTCATCACGAAGCCAATGCATTTGATATCATTGAGCTCACCGGCCTGCCCACTCCTGGTGAATTCTTCGAGCAAGGCTGTCAGCTACACACTGAAGCTATTGAGATCATATTTCAGAGGCCTGAACCTAATATGAGTCAGATGCTCTCCATGATGAAGCCATTGCCCCACGATGCCCCTTATCCCACAGAGTTCTTCGTTCAAGACCTTGAGTACCTGCCCAGAACCATCTATCACATCATCAGGCGGACTCTCTGGCCTATCAAAGGGCACTCTCCAAATGCCAAGATCGAGGGTGCAATGAAGACTCTGATATTCTGTATCCTTCATGGAAAATGCTTCAATGCATAGGACTTTTTCATCCGCCAACTTGCTGCATCAGGCTCAGATTTGTTTGGCTTGAAGTTCTATGCCCCTTGGGTAATGAGGCTGATCAAACTTCACTCTGCTATCATGTATCAGCCCTCTGCCCGCAACCATCGGATCTTCTTGCCTGATGTGGACACCTCTGCTGAAGCCATCTATCCTGAACCTGCCAAGCAACCTCTAAGTCTTCAGAATGCAGAACACCAGAGCTTCACTCAGAACGTTGAAGGTGTTGAAGCCATCTCTAGGGTGTATCCGTTGGCTGGCACTACACGTGCACCATGCCCTGCCTCTACTGAAGCCACTGACAGCACAACTCCTCAAAGACCCAAGAAGCGCGCTCATGCTCTTACTGACCAAGAGCTTCTTGTGGCCCTTCATCAAAAGCAGGATAGGCATCATAACTGGCTGAAGCGTTAGATGAAGAGCCTCATGGTGGATGTAAATCGCATCCGAAATCTTGCCACCAAGAATGCATTCGTTGCACATGAAACCTGTCGCCGCACCTGGAAAGGACTCACAATGATGTGTTCTGAAGCTGATCTTCAAGAGGATGGCTTCAAAGAGCGATTCAAGTTTGACTCCACACCTCCCAGAAGGGCTATGCTGCGAGGAACTCCATCACTTGAAGACTCAGAGTTCTCTTCATCTGCTGCCACAGTGACTGCAAGGATTATCGAGGAAGAAGACGATGCTACATCACCGCCACCTCCTTCAGCCCGCGTTGACTCTGCACCAAGCTCTTCTGCACCGCCAAACACCTCCAACGACCCTGCTGCTCATGGGAACGAGTAGAAAACTCTATGTCTTCAAACCTTTTTGGTCCTCACTGACAAAAGGGGGAGAAGCATATGAGGTTGATAGTCTTCAAGCGGGTCAATATGGGCGGGTGCTTTCTATTTTGCTATATTTTGCTTCGTGCTTACAACTCTCGTTTTGCTTCATTTGGTTCTTTGAGTTGTAACACTTAAACTCGATGGTCGTCTGCTACTTGTTTGCCACCCTGTTTTGCGAAGATAAATTCCGCATGTGCGATGATAAATTCCGCACTTAGATCATTCTGCAGACGTCCATTTTTCATTATGCATGTCATTATCTTCATATACTTTTACATGCATAGTGGATTGTCATCATAAGTTGAAGTGGATCTCCACAAGTACAACCTGCGATGTGCATTTGCATTCCAAAAGCAAATTACTAATATGCACATCTTCAGGGGGAGCCCTTGCAACTTATGAACACAATTCCCTTACAGTTTCACAAATTATATTCCCCGTTGAAAACTTCAACTAGTTTGTCATCAATCACCAAAAAGGGGGAGATTGTAAGTGCATCTAGTGCCACCCCTAGTTGGTTTTGGAGTATTGACGACAAACCTAGTTGAGGGACTAATGTGTTTGTGAGAATTGTAGGATAACACAGGTAGAAGTCCCTCATTGATTCGGTTTTACAACCAGAGATGACCCCTAAAAATGTACGAAGACTTTGAAGTCAATGGTGGTATATGAAGATATTCACATTGAAGACTATGACAAGAGAAGACACCACGTGAAGCCTATGGAACTCGAAGACTTAGATCTTTCGCAGTTCTCTTTCTTTTGTGCTGAGTCATAGGAACCACTGTACTGTTAAGTGGGGTCCAAGAGAACCAGTCAGAACGACTGAAGTGATGCCTAATTCAAAACCTATGTCTTCGAGTGAAGACTATGAGAGCAAATCTTGTCCAGAGTCGGACAAGTCAGCTTTGCTGTAGCCCAAGTAAAGTTGCCGTGTGAGTTTGAAATCTGACCGTTGGAACACGTGTCAGTTCCTTAGTGACCCAGGGTCATTTCGGACAAATCAGGTCGGGTTGCCTAGTGACTATAAATAGTCCACCCCCTACAACCATAAACGGTTGGCTGCTCAGATTTCAGTGCACGGCTTTTGTCGTTTGAGAGCAACCCACCTCGAAGCCTTTGAGAGAGAGAATTCCTAGCGAGGATAAAGCCCTAACCACCGAGTGCCAGAGAGAATTAGGCATCACTTAAGTCTTCTTGTCTGAGTGATCTGAAGACTTATTACACTTGAGGACTGTGCATCCTCCAGCCGGTTAGGCGTCGCGTTCTGAGCATCCAAGAGACATTGTGGATTGCCGGTGAACGAAGTCTGTGAAGGTTTGGGAGTCTACCTTGAAGTCTTACCAGAGTGATTGGGCGAGGTCTGTGTGACCTTAGCTCAAGGGGAATACGGTGAGGACTGGGTGTCCTGAGCTGCGTGTTCAGGACTGGGTGTCAGGGACTGTGTGTCCTTTGGTTTAAATACCTAGCCGCCCTAACCAGACATACAGTTGTCACAACAACTGGAACTGGTCCAACAAATCATTGTCTTCAACGAGTCACTGGTTTCATCTTCACCTCCTTTTACTTACTGTTACTCATTGTGAAGTCATTGCACGCTTGCTCAATCTTTTATCTTCACAACGTGACTGTATAATCTGTTTGGCTTCATAAGATCTTCCTACCTGATACTTATTACACTGCAGCTGTTTGTCATTGTGCTTTCACTCTATTGAATACTTGACCATGGCTTGCCTAGTGTAATCTAACTTCCGCTGCATAGTGATAGGCATATCTCTACTGTTTGTCTTCATAACTTCCACGTTTTGAAGACTTTCATAAAAATCGCCTATTCACCCCCCTCTAGTCAATATAACGCACTTCCACTGATGTCTCATGCAGGAAGACTTGCGTTGCTGAACTCTATCATTATATCTCTTGTGATATACCCCATGGGCACCATTAGAATCCCCCCCCCCCAAAATCCTGGCGCAATTGGACAAAATAAGACGGCACTGTCTATGGAACAAAAAGACTAAAAATGGGGACAGATGCAACTCCTTAGAAGCCTAGGATATGGTGTGCCGCCCGAATAAGAGTGGTGGGCTTGGAGTACTAAACCTACGAATCCAAAGTGATGCTCTCCTGCTCAAGTTTCTTCATAAGTTTTACAACCGACACGATATACCATTGGCAAATCTTATTTGGGATACGTACTATACAAACGCTGTGCCACATGCGGTCGACCCTTGCGGGTCCTTCTGGTGGAGGGACCTGATTCAATTAATGCCAGTTTACTGTGGTATTACCAACGTGCAGATCGGTTCGGGTACTTCCACTCTCTTTTGGAAAGATGATTGGAATGAGGCAATTTATGAGGAGAAGTTTCCGAGAGCATATCCGTACTCCAAGTCTAAAGATGTTTCTGTTCGTGATTTCCTAGCCACAGCTGACCTGTCAACAACCTTTCGCCTACCGCTCTTGGTGCAGACCCATGCAGAGTTGAGAAAAATTCATGCTAAGGTGAATAACGTGGACATATCGAGAAGCCAAGACACCTGGCGGTGCTGCTGGAATACTCACATCTTTAAGACCAAAGTGTACTACGACTTTTACTTCAGATAAATTAAAGCGCATGCAGCGTTTGGCTGGTTGTGGAAATCAAAGTGCACTCCTAAGATCAAGGTTTTCGGCTGGTTGCTACTGTGTGATCGTCTGAATACCAGAAACATGTTGAAAAGGAGACATTATAACATTGGAGACAACCTTGACTGCCTCCTGTGCGGGGAGCATATTGAAGAAATAGTGGAGCATCTGTTCTTCCACGGTAACTTTAGTCAGCGATGTTGGCATGTTTTGAACATCACATGGAGCAACCATCTGAATAGATTGCAGCTTGTAGAACACATGAAAGCAAGTCACCAACACAACATGCTCATGGAAATCTTCTTAGTTGCAGCATGGAGCCTATGGAAAGAACGAAATAACAACTACTTCAGAAGAGTGACCCCCTCGATGGATTCTTGGAAGAACAGGTTCATGGAGGACTTTGGCAATGTTGCCTATAGATTGCCTTCCCAAAAAGGTAGCTAGTTCTCACCATCCTTGCTGCAGTACCCTAATTGACCTTCTAACTCTCTGTAACTTTCTGCAAGTTAGAACTTAAACAACTGACCCACCTAGATAACTGACCGTCCTTCATATGTACATGCATGTAACACCACAACTACTCTAATCTTTTAATATATATGCAGTAGGAGCCTTTCCTACTGTCTCAACCTTAAAAAAAGGTCCTGTGGCGGGGTGGTTACCACTACGCAACTGAACCAGCAAGTCCTTGGTTCGATTCCTAGATATTGTGAGATTTTTTTGCGCTTTGTATACATGGACGAAAGAGCTCAACGAGCCAAGCCCAGCTAAAGCATCTGCAGGCGCCGGTTTGCAGAAAACCAAAGAAACTGGCGCAGTGCCCAATAGGTTTTGCCCAGCCACAAGCCCCGAGTGTGTCCTGGCATGTGGCTAAGTGGGCCATCCCCGCCATGGGCCCATCATGGGTTGCGAGGCCAGGCACGTGTGCTGGCACGACCCATTATTTTTTCTGACTTTTTTGTTTTTTGTACATCCCAATAGGCCAAATATAGGCCCAAAACAACCCAATAGCTAGAATATTACGTGGGCCGGCCGGCCGAACGTGCCACTGGGCAGGGCTCGAAGTGTTATCATCAAGCTCGCAGAAGATAACGTAAAGCTGAAGAAGAAACTGACTGATCTGAAGTGTACAATCAGTACGATGAAGCAAGACAGAATCAATCACAGGCAACAAACGAAAGCAAGAGACAAGAAGAAACTACATGTGTAGTTGTGGTTGTCGCAATAGCCATCTTCTATGCGTTGTTTGCAATGATGATTAGTGGTTTTGTTTGATTATTACTGGCTTCATCAATAAGATCAGCTCAATGTATTGCTTGCCAACTCTCCTAATCCGTTCGTACAGGTGCATAAGTCACATTATGAAAACCAAATAATCCCAAAACTCGTTCCTTGTTTTTTGCCCCGAAAAAAGAAATCAGCCAATAAAATTCATGGGGCTTGTATGCATCCAATGACTTCGGACTACTTAGCATAACATGCAATGGTCAATTTTCTGCACGCAATGATATTGATTAGCAAACAAAACATCAAGTTCTCTCATTTTCCCCCACCTTGGTCGCCGGTACGGAGGGAGTATGAAAAATGCTTGTTTCATATTTGGACGCTCCAACGCATATGCGTAATTATCACATTGAGAACTGTGCAACCGCGGGAATTTGGAGCGACTGGGTACTAATAATTGCGATTGATTATATTAGTATTCGTCAATCCCCTGCTTCAGTTGACATTCCTTTTCCCTGCATACCTCGCTTCAGTCTCCACCATCTTCATCGTCCCAGTCGGTCGTGCTACACACTTGCACACACTCTGCAATCTCGCTTTCTCGCAGTTTGTATACGTACCGCAGCCATGTCGAGCAACAACGAGGACGACAGTTCGGCTAGTAGTCTGGTGCCAGATGATAGGTCAACATCAGAATCATCCCGCTCATCTTCCATGGGTTTGGCTTCGAGCCCAGACCTCGATTTTATCCAGATCATGAAAGGGACGCCGCCTCCCGAGTCGTCAGACGCCAACCAGAAGGACGAGGAGTCGTCGAAGGACGAAGAAGAGGACGATGATGATGATGAGGAGGAATGGTCAAATGAGGAGGATGACGACGAGGACAACAACGGCGGCGATGAAAAGCCAACGGTCAGCGGCAAGAAGCGTCCTCGCCAAGACGATGTCGCGGGGCCATCCAACAACAACAACAACACGAAGGACTAAATTATGCAGACTATACATATCTCTGTTGCCGTTCGCTCATATTAATTCGTTATCTCTGTTTCCTCTGTCAATCTCATTGCACACGGTTAGCAATACGTATTGGACATAGATCTTTTACACTATTGCCCACAGGTTATTTTCTTGAATTGTGTGTCGAGCATACAATTCACAAAAGAAAAATCATATGCGCTGTCTATGATGATCACACACTATTCTGATTACCGACCTGTTTGTCGGGTATCACATATATCTTGTTGCACCGAATCATTTGTGTTCAACTCGATCATCACAAACAGTTCATACGAGCGAAGTTTATGCCGTATATCGCACACACCTTAATATGGCTGTCTGTTTCTGTTGCTCTGACTCATCGCAAACAGTTTGTATGGATCAACTGTATGTCACGCATCGCACACACAACCATAATCTGAACCGTGTTTGATGTCTTTGCCATCGCAAACGTTCGTATAATTTTTCATGGTCTTATTACTTCACCATTTGCAATTAATACATCACACGCAGTTTCATCGAAGGGTCTCTGATTGTAGTGTCGCGTTAGCAGCATCTTGTAGTAGTGCTACTATGTTGCCATAGGAGCTCTAGAGCAAACAAATTTGTTAGAAGCACATGGTTTATAGAGGTAGTGATAATGAAGTACACTCACATTTAGCCAGGTTCAATAACAGTAATTCTCGGTTCGCACAGAACTCAGACCCTTATTTGAAGATACATGGCTTATAACTTGGCTCATGAATCCAGGATCTCTATTTAGTCTCCTACCAGAGGTACCAAAGCCACCTATCATTGTTGGATTGGTATATATCGTGTTCCCTAAATTACATAGAGCTTAATAAAATAAGGGCACATTGACATTTCTGCATCGATACTACATGAGCACTGCTCAAAGACACTAGTGCAGAACCGGGCAATAGCACCGGTTCGTAAGGCCCTTTAGTGCCGGTTTAGGAACCGGCACTAAAGTTTCGGCACTAAAGCCCTCCCCCTTTAGTACCGGTTCAGCACGAACCGGTGCTAAAGGGCAACCACGTGGCACGAGCCAGCTCCGGGGGCCGGGAGCCCTTTAGTACCGGTTGGTAACACCAACCGGTACTAAAATGTTTGGGGGGGTTTTGGTTTTATGATTTCTTTTTCATTTAATTTTGTGTTTTCCATTTTAATTCTTTTTCGTTTGCTGGTATTTTACGGTACTACACATTGTACACGTTATGCATATATATTTATATAAATAGAATTTCTAGTAGAACCAATCATATATATATCATCAATGTCTCACAAACCACCATATTAATTTACACATACACACATGTATAGCTATATACAATTTCTCCTACATATGCATGTTGCCTTCGGAGCCAGTGGCATTAGCCTAATTGGTGCCTTCGGAGCACGATGACAATTGGAAGTGGTTCATGACCTGGTCGATGGGGGCGGTAGCGGGTAATAGTATTCTCCCTTCGGATTTATGACATGGTCGAGCAAAAATCCCGCTATTTCCTCTTGAAGTGCTTCTACGCGCTCCGTTTCTAGGAGCTTGTCC
>NC_041388.1:537317738-537327827 GCF_002162155.2 Triticum dicoccoides
CAGCTCCGGGGGCCGGGAGCCCTTTAGTACCGGTTGGTAACACCAACCGGTACTAAAATGTTTGGGGGGGTTTTGGTTTTATGATTTCTTTTTCATTTAATTTTGTGTTTTCCATTTTAATTCTTTTTCGTTTGCTGGTATTTTACGGTACTACACATTGTACACGTTATGCATATATATATATAAATAGAATTTCTAGTAGAACCAATCATATATATATATATATATATATATATATATATATATATATCATCAATGTCTCACAAACCATATTAATTCACACACACACACATGTATAGCTATATACAATTTCTCCTACATATGCATGTTGCCTTCGGAGCCAGTGGCATTAGCCTAATTGGTGCCTTCGGAGCACGATGACAATTGGAAGTGGTTCATGGGGGCGGTAGCGGGTAATAGTATTCTCCCTTCGGATTTATGACCTGGTCGAGCAAAAATCCCGCTATTTCCTCTTGAGGTGCTTCTACGCGCTCCGTTGGTAGGAGCTTGTCCCGCACCTCTTTGAACTGTTAAGAAGGAGATCAATATGCATGTGTATTAGTTGTGTGACTAGATATCAATAATGGTGTAAAAATTGTGAATAGTGTTCTGACAAGCGTACCCATTCCTGTCTTTGAGATCTGCTCCTTTCGGACGCCATCATGCGAATGTTCTCGCAAACACAGAATGCACACAGATCAGTCCCCTGCGCCTGCTTCAGGGCCTTTATTACGAGAATGGAATTTAATTTGATCAGATAATAATTAATCAAGCATGATAATTAAAGAGATGGCAGCTAGCTAGCTAGCTAGCTAGTACTACTTAATTACTTACCTTGGCTTGAAACCATTTCAGCTTTGGTTTCCATTCGCCTTCCGTGACACTGATGAACCTTGCCCAAGCCCTGCCCGCCGACAAAGAAAATGAATAAAGGGGTTATTAAATAGTTCATATCATGAAATGACGAATTACTAAATAGGCCAAGATATATAGTTAATAATGATTGAAATTACCTGTTGACTATCCCAAACAAGATGTTATAGTCACTTTCTTTTTTAAGTAGCGAGTCCAGTATTTCAACTGTTCCAGCGTCAACTTTAATGATACACAAGATCCAGTGAAATCTGCATGCACACACGTTTGCATGTCTTAATTAAGCGGGCATATGTAAGCAAAAACATGTAGCTAGCTAGTAGGCAAAAACAGAGAATTTGTAGTACAAGACAGTGGGACTCACTGGAAGTTGTAAGGAAGTAGTATATCTTCATTGTATTTGAGGCGCTTCAAGAACTCTAGCATGCTGTCCTCTACCTCTTTTTCTTGATGCTTGTTCATTTTCCATGTGTATTCATTAACGATGTTTGGGTCAATGAACCCAATGCCATAGCGTCCACCTTTTCTCATTTCATACATCTTCATCCTGCATAATACCACAGAAAAGAATATAGTGAGGATAATTACAGGTAATGATTGATCAAAAGTATCACTACAGCTAGCTTGAGACTTAAATTACAGAAATAAATCACTTACAGACAATAGCAACTGATGATAGATTTGTCGAGTGCGTCTTGATTGTATAACTGAAACAGTTCAGGATACTCAATGGCCACAACTTTCTCATGGTAGTAATCATCCTTCTTGACATTCACCATGAGGGACTCTCGATTGGATCTCTTGATAATGTCCATGTGCCATTGATGCAATTCATACATTCTCGTTGGGAGCTTGTTGACATCTTCTGGCTCGACCAAAGGTTGGCCCCGGACATATTTCCGTTTTATTTCCTCCTCTGTAATCCCAGGCATGTCCTCGATCTCGAGGAGTTGTCCAACGGTGATCTTGAGTTCTTCAGCCTGCATTATATGCTCCTGGGTTATTACCACATCGCCCACCTCGGGAACGTAAACTGTTTGGCCACAATAATATTGGGCGCGCGTATTGTCACGTGTTGTTGGCAGCACAACAAGCGGGGGGATTGCGCCGCCTGTTTTCCCAGCTGGGCAACGGTTTTCCCGCTTTTTTGACAGCTGCTTGTTGTTTGCTCGAGCTCGAGCTCACCTCCTTCTGTAGACGTCGTCGATGTAACTTCCTAATGTGGCACTCATAGTCTGTGTCAACAAGCTTTGGAGCTGGTGGTTCAGCCATACGAATGAAGTGGTCAACTACTTCCACAGGCACTTTCTCCCTTGGCGGCGGTGGCGGTTTCGGTCCAAAATGGGCGTCGAGTTCTGCCTGCACTATGGCATTGGTTTGCTCCTCGGTCCTGTCGTAAGCCCTCACAGGAAGAGGAGTAGTGAGGTTTGGACCATATTTATATCGCTTGCCTCCGCCTGTACTTCCTGTACTATGACCTCGACTCATACCGCTACGCACCATAGCTGCGAGGTGTCTCTTCTGCGATTGCTGAGGCAGCGGAGACGGCTGACGGGGCTGAGTTGGACGAGGAGGAGTGGCCTGAAGCTGTGCCGGACTTGCAGTGGCCTGAGGTTGTGCCGGACTTGGAGGAGGAGTGGACGTCTAACACTGTGTCGGACTTGGAGGAGGAGTGGCCTGACACTTTGCCGGACTTGGAGGAGGAGGAGGAGGAGTGGCCTCACGCGTTGGTGGACTTGGAGGAGCGGGAGTCTGCTGACTCGGTGGCGGACTTCGACGAGGAGTCGGGTGACGCGGTGTCGGTGGCCTTCGAAAGATGATGCAATCCTTTCTCCATAGGATGACACGATGTATGGCCTCTCCCAATGTGTGCTCGTCGTCACCTCCAGGAATGTCAAGCTGTAGCTCCGAATATGGGTCCACCACCTCATCAACCAAGACACGAGCATAGTGATGAAGACATGTACCTAGGGTAGGGACACGGACCTGACCAAAGAGTCTTACCCTAGGACACCCCTAGGAGAAGCCACCTTATCCTCTACTCGAAGGTATCTCACTCGACGGGTTCAAGACACTCGGCCAAGAAGCTATCACTCGACCATGAAGCTAGCCACTCGACCGAAGTCACTCCGCAGGCAAACGGTCGGGTATTAAGTAGTCTTTATGGTCATTATAGCACTTTACTAGGGGTGTTACCAGTAACGCCCCACCTTAAATGTACCTTAGACCCTGCATTACTGAGGGCAGGAGAGGGCCGGCGAACTCTATATAAGCCACCCCCTCCTCAGTATGAAGGGTTCGCACCCCTGTATCCATACACGCATAATCCAGTCGACCGCCTCCGGGCTCCGAGACGTAGGGATATTACTTCCTCTGAGAAGGGCCTGAACTCGTAAACCTCGCGTGTAACAACTTCCCAATAGCTAAGATCTAGCCTCTCCATATTCACCCCCTACATCACTGTCAGAGTTAGAACCACGACAGTTGGCGCCCACCGTGGGGCAGCAGTCTTAGCGCCTGATTGGAGAAGTTGCGATTTTTCCGATCCCCTTTGATCATGGTTTCGTGCGGAGTTTTGGTGGAGGGCCGCGAGATCCATCTCGGCGCACTCACGTTCATCGCCGACGACTCCGCCTGGCTTCAGGAGGCGCCACTCGACATCGACGCGCTCCCCGTCCGCGGTGCGACGCATTTCCGCGCATGCGTTCGTGGCGTCCTCCTGTGGCAACCATCGACCCAATATCGGTCGGCCCCCGTATCGTCTCCCCGCTCTGTCTCCCACCGGCGCAAGCGCTCCGGTCGGTCGAGACTTCAGAGGTGGGTGAGACATGCCGTGGCTCGCCAGTCGGCCATCCTGCAAGTCGCGGCGATCGAGCCCGACGAATCCCTTTGCGGCCTGTTCGACTGTCTCCGTGGAGACGCATCCGAGTGCGATAGCAGCGACCCAGCGGCTGAGGTTCTGGCGGTCGATGGGACGCACAGTCCACCTGGTTTCCCTCGCGCTGGTGGAGGCGCGGGTGGGGGCGACCCGTCGCATCCCCACGATGAGTATCTCCCCGAACCTCTCACATCATTACATCGAGAGGAGCTTCGCCGTCGGAACATGGACGTGGTCCACACTCCTATTGTCGGAGAAACCCCCGAGGCCCGGGCCTTGGAGGACGCGCGCTTGGCTAACCTGGCTGAGCGCACTCGACTGGAGAATCTCCAGCGGATACTCGACGAGCAAGCGCGTCAGTGGGCTCCCGAGTCCAGTCGACGTCAGCAAGCTCCTGAGTCCAGTCGGCGTCAGCTCTTCCCTCCGCCGCAGGTATACTAAACCCCAGTTCAGAATTTGGCCGCTGCGGCCCGTATAGCAGAATCAATTCAGCCCTCCCAGTCGGAGGCGGGCAGAGGCTTGTTGCAGATCAGAGCACTGCTCCGGGCGGCGGGAAACCAGAATTCTGCTGTCTCTCAGTCGCGGAACAGGATCCACAGTCGATCCGTCGCAACGGATACAGTCGAGTCGGCTCACAGCCCGAGATCGCCCCCGAGGCGTGAGGGACGTGGCGACCGGCATGATCAGTACAGGAGGAATGAGCATTATGATCACCGATTCGACCGTGATGATCGACGTCGAGTGCCAACCCCTCCCCCGCGGAGTGGGTCATATGCTCCTCGACGGCAAGATGACAGAAGCCCTCATAGTGTTGGGCAGAGGATTCCAGTCGACCCCAGAGACCCAGGCTTTGATGCGAGATCCATCCTCGTTCAAGGTTTGGTTGACAGAAACAGAGCTCATCGAGAAGGCCACAACAGAGATGTGCCTGCCAGTAGCGGAGTACGTGCTTCAGGGCCAGAGTGTTTCAGTCGAGCCATCAGAGCCGCAGTGATTCCTCCCAATTTCGGGCTGGCGACTGGAATCAGCAAGTTCACCGGCGAATCTAAGCCTGACACTTGGCTCGAAGATTACCGAGTGGCTGTACAGATTGGCGGCGGCAACGACGAGGTGGCCATGAAGCATTTGCCTCTCATGTTAGAGGGCTCAACCAGGGCGTGGCTAAATCAGTTGGCACCTAGCAGCATCTACACCTGGGAGGACCTCTCCCGAGTGTTTGTCACAACCTTTGAAGGAACATGCAAGCGACCTGCAGGCCTTACAGAGTTGCGGTCTTGCGTGCAGAAGCCGAACGAAACCCTGAGGGAATACATCCAGAGGTGGATCGCGCTGCATCACTCGGTTGAGAATGTGCTAGACCATCAAGCAGTTTGTGCCTTCAAGGAAGGTGTTAAATACAGAGAGTTGAATCTGAAGTTCGGTCGAACTGGAGAGATGTCTCTGAATCGGATGATTGAGATTGCCACCAAGTACGCTAACGAAGAAGATGAAGATCGACTCCGGAGTGGCAAGCAGAAAGCAGTCGCCCAGGAAACCGGAGGCAATTCCAGTCGGAAGCAGAAGCGGAAGGCTGAGCCAGCCGCTCCTGGGGAGGCCCTGGCCGTAGCCTAGGGAAACTTCAAGGGAAAACCCAAAGTCCCCTGGAAGCCCAAGAAAGTCAAGGATCAAGATGGAAATGATGTTTTGGATCTGCCATGTCACATCCACACCAAGAAGGATGAAGAGGGTAATTTTATTTACCCAAAGCATACCACTCGATAGTGCCGACTCCTGATCCAGCAGTTCCAAGGAAAGCAGTCCAAGGATAAGGAAAAAGAGTCGGACAGAGTCGAGGACAAGGAAGACAGTGACGATGGATACCCCCAAGTCAATTCCACCCTGATGATTTTTGCCGATGTCGAGAGCAAAAGTCGACTGAAAGTCATTAACCGAGAGGTGAACATGGTTGCTCCGGCAACACCCAGTTACCTGAAGTGGTCTCAGACTACCATCACATTCGACCAGTCTGATCACCCAATGCACATTGCCACCCCTAGGAGGCAAGCTTTGGTGGTCGACCCAATTGTTGAAGGCACTCGACTGACTGAGTCCTGATGGATGGTGGCAGTGGCCTGAACATACTGTATGCTGAAACATTGAAAGGAATGGGCATTCCGATGTCCAGGCTCAGCACCAGTAGCATGAGTTTCCATGGAGTCATTCCTGGGAAGAAAGCCCAATCACTCGGCCAGATCGCTCTTGATGTGGTTTTCGGTGATTCAAAGAATTACCGCAAGGAAAAGTTGACATTCGAGGTTGTGGACTTTCAAAGTGCTTATCATGCCATTTTGGGTAGGCTAGCTTACGCGCGCTTCATGGCTCGACCATGTTACGTGTACCTCAAACTGAAGATGCCTGGCCCTAAAGGGGTAATCACTGTTACAGGAAATCGGAAGAAGGCAGAAGAGTGCTTTCAGAAAGGCTCAAAGATTGCAGATGCTCAGATGGCAGTGGTCGAGCTGCAAGAGTACCAAAAGACTGCCGATCCGAGTGAATTGCTACGGGCCAAGAAGCCTGCTTCAGAGTCAGCTTTTTAGTCGATCGGTGAAACAAAGACAGCTCACATTCACCCGACCGACCCCGACGCTGCTCCGATTCACATCTCGACGACGCTCGACTCCAAATAGGGAGAAGCGCTCATCCAGTTCCTCCGTGAGAACTGGGACGTCTTCGCATGGAAGCCTTCTGACATGCCTGGAGTTCCCAGGGGGCTGGCTGAGCACCGTCTGCGAGTTGACCCGAAGTTCAAGCCTGTGAAAGAACATCTTTGACGGTCCGCCATCCAAAAGAGGAAAGCCATTGGCGAGGAGGTGGCTCGGCTCTTAGCAGCGGAGTTCATCCGAGAGATTTACCACTCCGAGTGGCTCGCCAATGTCGTCATGGTCACCAAGAAGGACAAGTCACTTCGCATGTGCATTGATTTCAAACATATCAATCGGGCCTGCCCGAAAGATCATTTCCCTCTCCCCCGCATCGACCATATAGTGGACTCGACCGCGGGATGTGAGCGTTTGTCTTTTCTAGATGCTTATTCAGGGTACCATTAGATCCGTCTGTATGGACCTGACGAGATCAAAACGGCTTTCATCACCCCATTTGGGTGCTTCTGTTATGTCACCATGCCCTTCGGCCTCAAGAATGCTGGAGCCACGTTCATGAGGATGATTCAGAAGTGTTTGCTCACTCAGATCAGTCGAAACGTAGAAGCATACATGGATGATATTGTGGTTAAGTCACGGAAAGGTTCCGACCTATTGACTGACCTTGCTGAAACCTTTGCTAACCTCAGGAGATATGATATCAAGCTCAATCCATCAAAATGCACATTCGGAGTTCCAGGTGGAAAGTTACTCGGTTTTCTCGTTTCCGAACGAGGAATCGACGCTAACCCCGAGAAAGTTGGCACCATACTCCGGATGAAGCGCCCCATGCGTATACACGATGTCCAGAAGCTCATAGGTTGCTTGGCCGCTCTAAGTCGATTCATTTCTCGACTCGGTGAGAAAGCGTTGCCTCTTTACCGACTGATGAAGAAGTCTGACAAGTTCGAGTGGACTCCAGAAGCTGACGCAGCGTTTGCAGAGCTCAAAGCTGTGCTCTCCACCCAGCCGGTGCTTGCTGCCCCAATCAGCAAAGAGCCTCTGCTGCTGTACATTGCGGCCACGGGACAAGTTGTCAGTACAGTACTCACGGTCGAGCGGGAAGAAGAAGGAAATGCCTTCAGAGTTCAGCGCCCAGTCTATTATCTGTCTGAAGTTTTGACCCCTTCAAAACAAAGATACCCTCACTACCAGAAGCTTGTATATGGGATTTACATGACCACGAAGAAGGTTGCGCATTACTTCTCTGACCACTCCATTACAGTCGTCAGCGACGCCCCATTGGCAGAGATTCTGCATAACAGAGATGCAACTGGTCGAGTGGCCAAGTGGGCGATTGAACTCCTTCCCTTAGATATCAAGTTTGAAGCAAAGAAGGCTATCAAGTCCCAAGCAATTGCAGATTTTGTTGCCGAGTGGATTGAACAGCAACTTCCGACTCAAGTTCACTCGGAGCACTGGACCATGTTCTTCGATGGATCTAAGATGCTGAATGGTTCCGGTGCTGGGGTAGTTCTATTCTCCCCCCGAGGAGATAAGCCAGATATGTTCTCCAGATTCACTTTGATTCCTCCAACAATGAAGCAGAGTATGAAGCACTTTTGTATGGGTTGCGCATGGCCATTTCACTCGGCGTCCGTCGCCTCATGGACTATGGCGACTCAGATTTGGTGGTTAATCAGGTGATGAAGGAGTGGGACGTCAGAAGTCCAGCTATGACTGGTTATTGCAATGCAGTGAGAAAGCTAGAAAAGAAATTCGAGGGGTTAGAGCTTCATCACATCCCCCGACTCAAAAATCAAGCAGCTGACGATCTGGCAAAGATAGGCTCGAAGAGAGAAGCCATTCCCAGCAATGTGTTTTTGGAGCACATCCGCTCACCGTCAGTCCAGGAGGATCCTTTCACAGAAGAAGCCCCACAACCGAAAAGTGCCACAGATCCGACTGAAGTCGAAGTTCCTGCTGTGGTCGACCTAATCATGGAAGTCTTGGCAATCACTCCCGACTGGACGATACTGTACATCACGTATATCCTAAGTAAAGAGCACCCAGAAGACAAGGAAGAGGCTCGACAGATCGTCCGCCGATCCAAGGCCTTCACAGTCATAAAGGGGCAGTTGTATAGAGAAAGCGCGTCTGGAATCGGTCAGAAGTGCATAACACCAGAAGAAGGTTGGATGATCCTTGATGATATCCACTCGGGGACCTGTGGCCACCATGCGTCCTCTCGGACCATTGTGGCTAAAGCATACCGAGCGGGATTCTACTGGCCTAGAGAAAATGAGATGGCAAAAGAGATAGCCGACAAGTGTGGACGGTGCCAGTTCTACTCCAACATGTCACACAAGCCGGCATTAGCCCTGAAGACCATTTCACTCGTTTGGCCCTTTGCTGTTTGGGGACTAGACATGGTTGGTCCGCTGAGAACAGGCATAAGTGGTTTCACTCATGTGCTTGTGGCAGCCGACAAGTTTACCAAATGGATTAAAGCCAAGCCTATCAAGAATCTTGATGCTTGCACTGCTATCAGTTTCGTCAGAGGGCTAACATTCAGATATGGAGTCCCGCATAGCATCATCACTGACAATGGGTCAAACTTCGATTCGGACCAGTTCAGAGCTTTTTGCGCCTCTCAAGGCACACGAGTCGACTACGCGTCGGTCGCGCATCCTCAGTCGAATGGACAAGCTGAAAGAGCAAATGGTTTGATTCTCAAAGGACTGAAGCCTTGGCTGATGCGTGGTCTCAAGCACGCGGCAGGTGCTTGGGTCGACGAGCTTCCGTCAGTTCTGTGGGGATTGAGGACCACCCCTAACCGGTCGACTGGAAGAACTCCATTCTTTCTGGTTTATGGAGCCGAAGCGGTTCTGCCAAGTGATCTTCTTCACAACGCGCCCCGAGTCGAGCTTTACACCGAAGATGAAGCAGAACAGGCCCGGCAAGACGCAGTCGACCTCCTAGAAGAAGAGAGGGAGATGGCCATGATCAGATCGACCATTTATCAGCAAGACTTGCGTTGATTCCACGCCCGGAATGTGAAGAGTCGAGCCTTCCAAGAAGGAGATTTGGTCCTCCGAGTGGATCAACAGAAACCACACAAGCTTGCTCCTACTTGGGAAGGCCCCTTCATCATCACCAGAGTCCTCCACAATGGAGCGTATCACCTCTACAATGTTGATCGCCAGATCGACGAGCCTCGAGCTTGGAATGCGGAACTACTCCGCCCCTTTTTCACTTGAGCTCTCCCTTGGACGAGATGTAATAAGAAAAATTCCTGCAGTTCATTTTTATCAAAGGCAAGAGTGTTCCATCAATTGTTGTCACTTTTGTTTACATACGGAATCCCCCAGTGGGTGACTTAGCTGCGAATCCGTTTCGCCTAAGTTTGAAAAAATCCTACCGAGTGGAGAGCGATCCTCCCACTCGGAGGCTTAGCTGCAGTCCAGCACTCGCCTAAGTTCTCTCACTTAGAGACTTAGCTGCAGTCCGGCACTCGCCTAAGTTTGAAAAAATCCTACCGAGTGAAGAGCAAACCTCCCACTCGGGGGCTTAGCTGCAGTCCAGCACTCGCCTAAGTTCTCTCACTTAGAGACTTAGCTGCAGTCCGGCACTCGCCTAAGATTGAAAAAATCCTACCGAGTGGAGAGCAAACCTCCCACTCGGGGGCTTAGCTGCAGTCCAGCACTCGCCTAAGTTCTC
>NC_041388.1:537328469-537336253 GCF_002162155.2 Triticum dicoccoides
AGAGACTTAGCTGCAGTCCGGCACTCGCCTAAGTATTGAAAAAATCCTACCGAGTGAAGAGCAAACCTCCCACTCGGGGGCTTAGCTGCAGTCCAGCACTCGCCTAAGTTCTCTCACTTAGAGACTTAGTTGCAGTCCGGCACTCTCCTAAGTGTTTAAAAATCCTACCAAGTGGAGAGCAAACCTCCCACTCGGGGGCTTAGCTGCAGCCCAGCGCTCGCCTAAGTTCAAGACTCGATCCAATCCGCGAGTCGACTGCTAACTCCCCCTTCGGAATTGCGCCGCAAATACAAGGTCATTCCGAGAGAAGATCAAGTTCCACTCGACGAATCAAACCATGAAGATTCCCAACGAGAAATCGATTTCGGATAAAGCCTAGAAGGTCCCAGACCTCAAAGTACTCGAGCCCGCGGCTCGGCAAAGTTTAACTGTTACAAGTCCACTCGGCATTCCGAGCTAAATTTAAAGTTTTTCACTCCTCAGGAGGAGGACTAGAAGGGGCGACGAACTCATCCAAGTCGATCCCGTCGGCAATACGAGTGGCAGCGGCGATGAAGGTCTCCATGAAGTCTTGAAAGCTGTGCTTCCTGGTATTTGCAACTTGGATGGCCGCCAGCTTTTCTTCTCGCGCCTCCTTGCAATGGACGCGGACCAGAGACAGAGCGACATCAGCACCGCATCTAGCAGAAGATTTCTTCCATTCCGCCACTCGACCTGGGACTTCGTTAAGTCGAGCCATCAGAGACTCGAGGTCGTTCTGAAGCGTCGTCCCAGGCCAGAGTGATGTGTCAATCCGCGACATTGCAACTTTCAGCCGAGCCAGATAATCAACGACGCTGGTAACACGAGACTCCAGTCGGAGCACGTTCATGGCAGCCTCGTCCTTCACGAGAGAATTGGCGGGATCCAAGCCTGGCTCCACTCGACCGGTTTCCTCTTCGAAGTTCTGGCAGAATTCTGCGAACACGATTCAAGAATAAGACAGTGACCGTACGCGAGCTCGGCAACTACAAGACAGTCAGGTTGGAATAATTACCTTCGAGCATGACGAACAGCTTCTTGGTGAGCCCTCCGAGATAAGCCTCCAGATCTTTCGCCTTCCCCGCCAGCTCGCCTGCCTTGTCGTGCAGAGCCATCTTCTCCTTCTTCAGTCGACTGGCATCTTGATTAGCTGTCTCAAGAGCAGCTTTCAGTCTGGAGTTCTCCTCTTCAAGAGTCCCGACCGAAGCCAGCTTCTCTTCTGCGAGCTTCGTTTTGCTCGAGGCCTCATTCAGCGCTTCTGCAAGGTCTTGATCCTTCTTCTTCAGAGCCTCCTCCAGTTTATCTGCGGTGCGTCGAGTGGAACCAACATCAAGAATGGACAGGAAAGAAAAGCCGCCTATTAAGAATGGAGAACCTCACCAGCCATACCTTTTGCCTCTTCTTGCGCCTTCTTCAAATTCTCCTGAGCAAGCTGCAAGTTAAGGTTGAGCTGGATCTGCTGATTCTCCAACTCAGTATAGCGAGCTACAAGTTCACAAGATTTCTGTAAAAAGGAAAATCAGTCGACAGACGTCCAAGATAAGTTGCTTCTGAGTAACTAAGAGACAATGATGACGTTTCTAAGACCACAGCCGAATCAAAAACATTCGACAGTAGTCTCGGGGACTACACCCAGTGGGTGCACTCAGCGTGCCCCCACTGGTTCGACCAAAAAAAAGAGAGAAAAAGTTCCACTCGACCTGGCCCGACCAAACCGAGCGAAGAAATACAGCTACAGCAACACAATGTAAAGACTACAGTCGACTGCCAGCAGTTCACCGTAGTCTCGGGGACTACACCCAGTGGGTGCACTTAGCGTGCCCCCACTCGTCCAAAGAATTGGCAGACACACCCAGTGGGTGTA
Organism: Triticum dicoccoides; assembly: GCF_002162155.2. Taxonomy (NCBI): domain Eukaryota; kingdom Viridiplantae; phylum Streptophyta; class Magnoliopsida; order Poales; family Poaceae; genus Triticum; species Triticum dicoccoides. The sequence continues at coordinate 537,330,355 of NC_041388.1, forward strand.
CAGATACAGATACAAAAGATCTTCGGAAAAGAGACTCTTCAAACAACATATCACAGCAGACCAAGTGTCGAGTCGACTGACCTGGACGTTGCTCTGAAGAGCCGAACTCGCGTCATAGGATGCTTGGCTGGCCTCCCGAGCCATCTTCACTTGCTCCATCATGATTCCCACCTGGCGTATAGCCTCCTTTGCAGCAGCCGCTTGGTCCTCAGGGACGGGGTACGCAGCAAAAAGCGAAGGTGGATCCGCAGTCGACGCCGAGGGCCACGCACTCCCCAGAGGAACGACGAAGGTCACAGAAGCCCGAGTGGTGTCACCACCATCCCGAGCCACGACCTCGGACGCCAGAGCGGATTGGGGGGTCTTGTCAGCCGACGCCCCCTTGTGCCTCCTCACTCTCAACGGACCGTTGTCGTCGTCATCCGGGAGGTCGATAACATGAGGAGGAGCTACAAGGAAAACATTCAATCGACCAGAGTAGCAATAAAGGTTCAGTCGACTCAAAGGCAGGACGTCAGCAATCGTACCAGGGTTGGAGGTAACAGCGTCCTCCATCTCCTGGTCGTCGTTCCTGGCGGAGACCTCAGAAGTAGCACCGCTGCAAATCTCGAAAGTCAATCAGTTGGTTCAGTGAATCGACCAAGGATCCGTCCACGGTCGACAAAGGAAAGCAAGTCTTATTATTACCCGGAAATGGTAGGAACATCTATCTTCATCTTGGGCAGAGCCTTGGGCGGCTTGGATGGCGTCTCTCGTGGATGCTTGGGAGCCTTCCCAGTCGGCGGAGGAGAAGAGGTCCGAGGGCGTTTCGACGACTGCCCAACAGGAGCAGTCGCCTTGCCACGTCCCCGCGCTGGATCGTGGGTGAGCTTGGATCGCCCCTCCGGGGGGGGGTTCAACCTCCTCCTCCTCCCCTTCGCTGGAGAAGATGTCGTCGCCTCCCTCTCCCTCACCGTCGGACTCCCACTCGCCTTGGTCGTCCCCGCTCTCGCCTCCGCTCGCCTCCCCTTCCTCAGTCGACCCCTGTGCCCCGTTGGGCGTCGAGTACATCTTGGTGGTCGCCTGGAAAACAACAGACAAGACGAAGGTCAATCGACTTATTCAAAGAAGACCAATGCAGAAGACAAGATATCAGTCGGGAGCGCAAAGACATACCTGATCCACCTCATACGAGTTGTCGAGTGGGGTTACCCTCCTGGCTCCTTGGGTGTTGTCTTTGTTCCCCGTGATGCTCGACAGCCACCCCTCCACCATCTCGTCGGTGACCTCCTCCGGGTGGACCCAAGTGGTGTCGTCAAGACCCAAATACAGCCACATCGGGTGGTCGCGGGCCTGGAGCGGTTGGATGCGCCTTTGAAGGAAGACCTCCAGCAGGTCCATACCAGTCACGCCCTCGCGGACAAGCTCAACCACTCGACCTGCCAGCACCTTGACTTGGGCCTTTTCCTCCGGCGCGACTTTCAGAGAGGCAGGCTTCTCGGCTCGGTCGAGGGAAAAGGGAGGAAGACCAGTCGACTGTCCGGGGGTCGCCTCGTCCTTGCAGTAGAACCAGGTCGACTGCCAGCCACAGACCGACTCCGGGAAGGTGATAGATGGAAAACAACTCTTCCCCCTCGTCTGGATCGCCAGGCCCCCGCACAGCTGGATCACCTGCGTCCTCTCGTCACTCGACTTGGCCTTCTTGACCGATTGAGAACGGCAGGTAAAGATGTGTTTGAGGAGTCCCCAATGGGGTCGACAACCCAAGAAAGCCTCACACATGGAGATGAAAGCAGCAAGATAGACAATGGAGTTGGGAGTGAAATGGTGGAGCTGCGCTCCGAAGAAATCCAGGAAACTCCGGAAGAAAGGATGGGGCGGCAGAGAAAACCCTCGGTCGATGTGGGTGGCTAGGAGCACGCACTCACCGTCACGGGGTTGAGGTTCGATCTCTCCCCCCAGAAGGTGCGCAGCTTCATGGGGAATGACTCCCCCCTCGACCATGTCGTCGAGATCCTCTTGCCGGAGCACCGACGGCATCCAGTCGCCCTAGATACAACCTTTGGGCAGAGCGGTCCTGGAGGAAGATCCGCCCCGAGCTGACCTCTTCCCTTTCCCCGCCGCCGCCGCCTTCTTCGAGCGCTCTAGAGCGGAGGTCTTGCTCTTCGTCATCGTCGCCGGCGAAGTCTCGCACGGGCCTGCTGTGCTGGGGCGGGAACGGAGGTGGCGAAAGGACTTGCGAAGGGAGAGAGGCGGAAGAAAGGAGGAGAAGAGAGCGCACTGCTTGGAAACCCCGAGCCGACGATTTATAAGGGACCGCTTCCGAGTGGCTGACTGGTAGGCCCAGGCTATCCAGTCAAATCCTGCATCAGACGCGCGTGCAGTACGTGGCGAAAAAGGTGACGCGGGGATCGAGGAGCTTCCGCTTTATCACTTCCGATTACTGTGGCCGCTCCCGTCCCGCGCGCTTCCCAAAATCCAAATCCTGCGACATCTGCGGGCCACAAAAATGACTTGTCAAAACAGAAGACCCCGGTCGCGCCGGCACTCGGTATGTCACAAACAAAGAAATTCACTCGATGAAAGGCCTGGAATGGATCAAGGCGACTGAAAAAGGTCGGCAACGTCATCCGTGACGATTGACCCAAAACAAGGCGTTCACGTAGCGCGAAGAACCAGTCGGAAAGATCTCCAACTCTTTCCCCACTCTAACCTCGATCCATTTGGGGGATAATGATGAAGACATGTACCTAGGGTAGGGACACGGACCTGACCAAAGAGTCTTACCCTAGGACACCCCTAGGAGAAGCCACCTTATCCTCTACTCGAAGGTATCCCACTCGACGGGTTCAAGACACTCGGCCAAGAAGCTATCACTCGACCATGAAGCTAGCCACTCGACCGAAGTCACTCCGCAGGCAAACGGTCGGGTATTAAGTAGTCTTTATGGTCATTATAGCACTTTACTAGGGGCATTACCAGTAATGCCCCACCATAAATGTACCTTAGACCCTGCATTACTGAGGGAAGGAGAGGGCCGGCGAACTCTATATAAGCCACCCCCCTCCTCAGTATGAAGGGTTCGCACCCCTGTATCCATACACGCATAATCCAGTCGACCGCCTCCGGGCTCTGAGACGTAGGGCTATTACTTCCTCTGAGAAGGGCCTGAACTCGTAAACCTCACGTGTAACAACTTCCCAATAGCTAAGATCTAGCCTCTCCATATTCACCCCCTACATCACTGTCAGAGTTAGAACCACGACACATAGCCCGCTAGAATTGGGTTGCAATGGAAGGTTGCCTCGGGGGAATTTGAAAAAGCAACGGCGTCCGCCACCTTCATGGATATGTTCTTCATTTTGAAGTGTAGCTCGCATTTAGTGTTCTCCATGATGTCATCCACGAGGTATCTATCCAGCACTACTGCGTTGCCCGGGGTGGAACCCACGCTGCTTCTCGGCATGGATGGGGCGGTGGTATCCAATGCTGGATCATCCGCTAGCTGCTGCAGATGCTGAGACCCCCTTTGCTGGCTAAGTGAGTCGATCTGCTCCTGCTGCCGCTCGAATTTAGCTGCCAATTCCGCTTGACTTGCTTCTAGGCCTTGAAGGCGTTCATAGTCCCGCTTCCTCTGCTCCTCCTCCATCTTCCTCTTCTTCTTATCCGCAATCTTCTTTCTCGCACGGGTTCTGTAGTCGGCGTTCCAGTCCGAAAACCCCTCATACCACGGAAAAGCGCCCTTGCCTCATGTTCTTCCCGGATGTTCAGGATTTCCCAGGGCACGCGTAAGCTCGTCGTTCTCTCTGTTGGGCTGGAACACCCCCGATCGAGCCTCTTCTATTGGTACAAGTAGCACATCGTCGGCTCCGTTCAGACATGCCTTCGTCGAAACATTGCCTGTCTTCGGGTCCAACTCCCCCCCATGCGCATAGAACCAAGTCCTGCACCTGGGGGGCCAGCTCTTAGTAACCAGAGTGACACCTGCATCCTCCATCTCTTTCTCAGACTTATCCCACTTAGGCATTGCCACCGCGTAGCCACCTGGCCCTAGCTTATGGAACTTATCCTTTTTTCGGCATTCTTCTTGTTTATTCTCGACCGTTCCTTAGCTAATTCTGAATCCTTGAATTTCACGAAATCGTCCCAATGAGCACTTTGATTCTCTAGTATCCCCTCGAATACTGGAGTCTTCCTTCCTCCCTTGACGTACTTCTCCCACGTCATTCTCTTGTGGTTCTTGAATGCAACCACCATCTTCCTAAAAGCAGCGTCCTTGACTTTCCGCACATATGCTTCTGTGATATTATCTGGTAGGGTGAAATGTTCCATGAGAGTATCCCAAAGCAGTTTTTTTATTCTCGTCGACAAAAGTAACATCTGGATGTGGCTTTGCTGGCTTTCTCCATTCTTGAAGGGAGATCGGGAGTTGGTCCTTCACAAGAACTCCGCACTGACGAACGAACTTGTCCGCAATCTTCTTAGGCGCTAATGGTTCGCCATTAGGTTTGAATGCCTCGATATTGTACTTTACGCCCTCCTTCAACTTTTTGTTCGGGCCTCGTTTCGTCCTTTTGCCTGAAGATTTGCTCGATCTGGATGGCTGAAAGAAGAAAGATCGATTCGTTAATATATCTTCAACTCATTTAAAACATGCGATGATCACCAGATTCCTGCTTATATAAATATATATACCTCGCCGGTGTTTGTTGTTTCAGGATCAACATGTTTTCGTCGTAGTTCATGACTTCATCTTCTCGGTCGTCGCGATCGAATATCATATCACCCTCTCCGGTGTTGTTTAGAAATTCGGAGCCGTCAAAATCTTCTTCATTCTGATCATCATCTGGCCCGCGTATGATATCGAACATGGTCTGTTCTCTCTCTCTGTCGGTATTGTCCGCCATAGCTTTTATTTAACTATGCCAAAAGAAATATAAAATAATTTAGTATAATCTCGAATAATAGATATAATCTCGAATACATCGTCTCGAATAATAGATATAATCTCGAATACATCGTCTCGAATAATAGATTTAATCTCGAATACGTCGTCTCGAATAATAGATATAATCTCGAAAATATCGTCTCAAATAATATATATAATCTCGAATAAATCATCTCGAATATTATATATCGAATACATCACTAGCTAGCTAGCTAGCTAATAAAGATCGAATACTAGAGAGTAATCTAGGCGGTGGACAACCAAAGTGAAGGAACCATCACTGGATCATAGCTCGGGTGATCTCCCCAAAGAACCTGCCAGGTATTGGAGAACCTGACGTCCATAGCAGCCATGTAGCGATGGACGTGCTCGTCCTCCTCCCTGACACGGCGACGTACCACCTCCGGCGGGGCCGGCTCCCTCCGCATCGAAAGTGGCCCACGCGAATGCCACCAAAGGAGATGAGGGTCGACGACGGGACCCGGAGCCGGGTTCCTCACCAAGCGTCGCGCCCCTGAAGGTAGCACCTCCCAGTGCCAGCCCGGCGGAGCCCTGTCCCGGACATGGGTCCTCTGAAGCAGGACGTCGTCGTGAACGGGTCGACGGCGAGGATGCGGGCCGGGCATCATCGACAACAAATACTATATGCAAATGTAACACTAATTATGCTATCATTGCATATGTCAAAATTCTATATGCTATTTCATACTAATTAAGCATCTAACACTAAAAACAGAAAAAACAACTTCTATACATCCATTAAAAACAGAAAAACAACATTATATAAAAAATTCCATACTAATTAAACACTAATTATATCCATCTAACATGCATTCATACATATATACTAGTGAAAAAATAATAATCTGAAAAATCTAAACTAATTAAACATACAAAATACGTATATACTAATTAACTTAAGGAAATGTGCGTATGTGTGTGTTCATCATGCATGCTTGTGTGTGTGTATGG
>NC_041388.1:537336653-537342379 GCF_002162155.2 Triticum dicoccoides
GACGGGGACGGGCCCGGGGCGGGGACGGAGACGAGGGCGGCGACGGCGATGGGGGTGGCGACGGGGACAGGGGCGGCGACGGGGATGAGGGCGGCGACGAGGATGGGGGCGGCGACGGCAACGGCGCGCGACGGGGGCGGCGACGGCGTCGATCGATCGGGAAGAAACAGAGGGAGAATGAAATTTTTCGAAGTGCTGTATATATAGAAGGCACCTTTAGTACCGGTTGGAGCCACCAACCGGTACTAAAGGCCTGTTTTGGCCAGGCCAAGCAGCGGGAAGGCCAGGCCTTTAGTACCGGGTGGTGGCTCCAACCGATACTAAAGACCCCCCTTTAGTACCGGTTGATGCCACGACCCGGTACTAAAGGGGGTGCGCTGCCAGGCGAGGGGCGCAGAAGTTTAGTCCCACCTCGCTAGCTGAAGGGCTCTCACACCTGCTTATAAGCCCCGCCGCCGCTGCTGTCTCGAGCTCCTCTTTAAAGCAGGCCTTCTGGGCCTACCTCTGCTACTTTGCCCTGTGGGGCCTATTGGGCTTGCGGGCCTGCATCCTGGCCCAACAACAGGTTGGGTTTCTAGTCGTATGCAGGCCGCTGTGGCCCGGTAGGTGGGATTTTTTCATTTAGTTTTTTCTTTTCTGCTTTATTTATTTTGTTTTATTTTGTTTTAGTTGTTTTTTTGCTGTATTTAGAGTTTCTTTGTGAATATTTTTGATAGTTTTTAGAAACTTTCAGTTAGTGCCGGTAGTTTTTAAATTTGAATAGTTTAAATTTTGAATTATTTGAAATTTGTGTGAATCACTAGTTTGTGAATAACTTAACTTTAAAAATACATTTTTCAGTGATTCTTTTTTCTTATGTTTAATATTAGTGTGTTTTATCATTATATTCAATTTGGTAATGCTTAAGTTATTTAAAAAATGAAATGCCTTTGTAACGGATGAGTTTTCATCCGAAACCCTGATACTTCGAAACAGATTGTCCATTTTGTACACGAAGTGCATCCAGTTTTTGCGGTAACCCTCTCTACTTTTTTGCACATGCTATGTGGGTGAAATTATGATACCATGCCAACTTTCATCCTTTTCTGAGTTCATTTGAAATGCTTTTCAATTTCAGGGTCATTTAGCTGAAAAAATCAGTAAATGCATGAAAGAATTTGCTTGCACATAAAATTTCTTCGCGTTTCAAATGCCAAAACACATAACTAGCTACCCTAACTATTACAGAGATTCCCTCCTGGGTGTGAAACACAGAAGAAAGTGATGATAGTTAAGCCGATCACATCCCAGATCTTTGGGTGTGAAACTTTTTCTTCGCATGTGTCCCTTTGCGTCGTAGCCATGGAAAATCTTCATCATTTAGCGGGATGCTCGGGTCAATATTCACTGTGAATGGAGCAATTTCATCAAACTTTTCATAATCTTCTGACTTGTCTGTCTTGTCATCCACTCCCACGATGTTTCTCTTCCCAGAAAGAACTATGTGCCGCTTTGGCTCATCGTACGATGCATTCGCTTCCTTATCTTTTCTTTTTCTTGGCTTGGTAGACATGTCCTTCACATAGAAAACCTGTGCCACATCATTGGCTAGGACGAATGGTTCGTCTGCATACGCAAGATTGTTGAGATCCAGTGTTGTCATTCCGTACTGCGGGTCTTCCGTTACCCCGCCTCGTGTCATATTGACCCATTTGCACCGAAACAAAGGGACCTTCAAACCACGTCGATAGTCAAGTTCCCATATGTCCTGTATATAACCATAATATGTTTCCTTTCATGTCTTGGTTTCTGCATCAAAGCGGACACCACTGTTTTGGTTGGTGCTCTTCTTATCTTGGGCGATCGTGTAAAATGTATTACCATTTATCTCGTACCCTTTGAAAGTCATTATATTCGAAGATGGTAACTGGGACAACAAGTACATGTCATCATCAATAGAGGTGTCATGCATGGTACGTGCTTGCAACCAGCTGGCGAAACTCCTGGTTTGTTCACGTGTAATCCAGTCATCAGACCGCTCCGGGTGTTTGGAGCGTAGCAAATTCTTATGTTCATCCATATACGGAGCCACCAAGGCGGAATTCTGTAGAACTGTGTAGTGTGCTTCTGTGAGAGAATGTCCGTCCATACATATTATTTGTTCCCCTCCTAGCGTGCCTTTTCCATCCAGTCTGCCCTTATGCCGCGACTCAGGAACACCAATCGGCTTAAGGTCAGGAATAAAGTCAATACAAAACTCAATGACCTCCTCATTTTGACGGCCCTTGGAGATGCTTCCTTCTGGCCTAGCACGGTTATGAACATATTTCTTTAAGACTCCCATGAACCTCTCAAAGGGGAACATATTGTGTAGAAATACAAGACCCAAAATGTTAATCTCTTCGCATAGGTGAACTAGCACGTGCGTCATGATGTTGAAGAAGGATGGTGGGAACACCAACTCGAAACTGACAAGACATTGCACCAAATCATTCTGTAACCTTGGTATGATTTCTGGATCGATTACCTTCTGAGAGATTGCATTGAGAAATGCACATAGCTTCACAATGGCTAATCGAACATTTTCCTGTAGAAGCCCCCTCAATGCAACCGGAAGCAGTTGCGTCATAATCACGTGGCAGTCATGAGACTTTAGGTTCTGGAACTTTTTCTCTGCCATGTTTATTATTTCCTTTATATTCGACGAGAAGCCAGATGGTACCTTAATACTGAGCAGGCATTCAAAGAAGATTTCCTTCTCTTCTTTGGTAAGAGTGTAGCTTGCATGACCCTGATGTATGCCGTCTTTTCCGTGCATACGTTGCTGGTCCTCCCGTGCCTCAGGTGTTTCTTTTGTCTTCCCATACACGCCCAAGAAGCCAAGCAGGGTCACACAAAGATTCTTCGTTACGTGCATCACGTCGATTGCGGAGCGGACCTCGAGGTCTTTCCAATAGGGCAGGTCCCAAAATATAGATTTCTTCTTCCACATGGGTGCGCGTCCGTCAGCGTCATTCGGAACAGGTTGTCCACCAGGACCCTTTCCAAAGACCACCTTCAAATCCTTGACCATATCATGTACATCAGCACCAGTACGGTGGCGAGGCTTCGTCCGGTGATCCGCCTCACCTTTGAAATGCTTGCCTTTCTTTCTTACGGGATGCCTGCTCGGAAGAAATCGACGATGTCCCAGGTACACATTCTTATTAGCCAAATATATACTGTCGGTATCGTCCAAACAGTGCGTGCATGCGCGGTATCCCTTGTTTGTCTGTCCTGAAAGGTTACTAAGAGCAGGCCAATCATTGATGGTCACGAACAGCAATGCCTTTAGGTCAAATTCTTCCCCCATGTGCTTATCCCACGCACATACACCTGTTCCATTCCACAGTTGTAAGAGTTCTTCAACTAATGGCCTTAGGTACACATCAATGTCGTTGCCGGGTTGCTTAGGGCCTTGGATGAGCACTAGCATCATAATGAACTTCTGCTTCATGCACAACCAAGGAGGAAGGTTATACAAACATAGAGTCACAGGCCAGGTGCTATGGTTGCTGCTCTGCTCCCCAAAAGGATTAATGCCATCTGCGCTTAGACCAAACCATACGCTCCTTGCGTCATCTGCAAACTCCTTCCCATACTTTCTTTCGATTTTTCTCCACTGCGACCCGTGAGCGGGTACTCTCAACTTTCCGTCTTTCTTACGGTCTTCTCTGTGCCATCGCATCGCCTTGGCATGCTCTTTGTTTTGGAACAAACGTTTCAACTGTGGTATTATAGGAGCATACCACATCACCTTGGCAGGAATCTTCTTCCTGGGGCACTCGCCCTCGACATCACCAGGGTCATCGCGGATGATCTTATAGCGCAATGCACCGCATACCGGGCAAGCGTTCAAATCCTCGTACTCACCGCGGTAGAGGATGCAATCATTAGGGCATGCATGTATCTTCTGCACCTCTAACCCTAGAGGGCAGACAGCCTTCTTTGCTTCGTACGTACTCTCGGGCAATTTGTTGTCCTTTGGAAGCATATTCTTTATCATTATCAGCAACTTTCCAAATCCCTTGTCAGATACACCATTCTCTGCCTTCCATTGCAGCAATTCCAGTGTGGTGCCCAGCTTTTTCTTGTCACCTACGCAATTCGGGTACAACAATTTTTTGTGATCCTCTAACATGCGCTGCAACTTCTTCTTCTACAAATCACTTGCGTAGTTTCTCTTTGCATCGGCAATGGCCCGACCTAGATCATCAACGGGCTCATCTGATGCCTCTTCTTCAGCTTCTTCCCGCATTGCCGGCTCAGCTTCTTCCCGCATTACCGGCTCAGCTTCTTCCCCCATTGTTGTATCATCGTATTCAGGGAACCCATGGCCAGGATAGCTGTCGTCGTCCTCTTCTTCTTCATTGTCTTCCATCATAACCCCTCTTTCTCCGTGCTTGGTCCAAACATTATAATGGGGCATGAAACCGGACTTAAACAGGTGGACGTGAATGGTTCTTGACGTAGAGTAATTGTGACCATTCTTACAGCGAGCACATGGACAAGGCATAAAACCATCCGCCCGCTTGTTTGCCTCAGCCGCAAGCAGAAAAGTATGCACGCCCTCAACGAACTGGGGAGAGCATCGGTCATCGTACATCCATTGCCGGCTCATCTTCATTACACAACACCGAATAGAACAAATTAATACAAGTTCATACATAAAGTTCATACAACACTTAAATGCAACAAACAAATAACTCTCTAGCTAAAGCATTTAAATGCAACAACAAATACGATCAAGATCGCAACTAAGATAACAATGGATCCAACAACATAATGATACCAAGCCTCACTATCGATGGCATATTTTCTAATCTTTCTAATCTTCAAGCGCATTTTCTCCATCTTCATCTTGTGATCATCGACGACATCGGCAACATGCAACTCCAATTCCATCTTCTCCCCCTCAATTCTTTTCAATTTTTCTTTCAAGTACTCGTTTTCTCTTTCAACTAAATTTAACCTCTCGGCAATAGGGTCGGTTGGAATTTCCGGTTCACATACCTCCTAGAAAAAATTTCTATGTCAACTTGATGGGCATAATTTGTCATAAACACGAAATGCAAGTAGTTTTAAAAGAGAATATACATACCACATCCGAATTATAACAAGGACTAGGGCCGGCGGGGACGGATATCAAAACCATGGCACTATATGTATAACAAACAACGTACGGGTAAGATAATTATACGAGTAACTATATATCCAAATCACACAAACATCAATTTTTATATAAAATTTCATGAACAAGAGGCTCACCACAAGGTGGTGCCGGCGACGGGACGGTGCGGGCGATCGACGGTGGCTACGATGGAGATTTAGAAGGCACTAAGTAAACCACACCTACATATGCGAACTAAGTGTTATTTTTGACCTCAAATTGCATATAAATCAAATACTAGCATATATATATATATATATATATATATATATATATATATATATATATATATATATATATATATATATATATCCTCCCAAATTACTAAACTCACAAATTAATCACTATATAAAGCATTGCAAGAGCTAATCTAGCAATGAGAGATGAAAGGACAAAGTTGCTAACCTTTGTGATCATTTGAATGGATGGGGGCCTTCAAATCTTGACAAATTTTGGGCAAAATGTGTGATGAGCTCGAGAGGAAGAGGGGAAGAACAGAGAGGAGAGGGGAAAGGGGAAGAACAGAGCGAGCTCGGGT
>NC_041388.1:537342701-537346457 GCF_002162155.2 Triticum dicoccoides
CCAAATTACTAAACTCACAAATTAATCACTATATAAAGCATTGCAAGAGCTAATCTAGCAATGAGAGATGAAAGGACAAAGTTGCTAACCTTTGTGATCATTTGAATGGATGGGGGCCTTCAAATCTTGACAAATTTTGGGCAAAATGTGTGATGAGCTCGAGAGAAAGAGGGAAAGAACAGAGAGGAGAGGGGAAAGGGGAAGAACAGAGCGAGCTTGGGTGGACGTAGGGTTTATGTAGGACGACCTTTAGTACCGGTTTGTGCCAAGAACCCATTCTGACAATATCCTGCCACCACTCTCATTAGTACCGATTCGTGGCACGAACCGGTGCTAAAGGTTCGCCACGAACCGGTACTAATGAAAGCGGCCCGGCTAGCCGTTGGAACCGGCACTAATGTGTACATTAGTGCCGGCTCAAATACAAACCGGCACTAATGTGCTTCACGTTTGACCCTTTTTCTACTAGTGAGAGTATATGTTTTTTTCTAAGTCATGGATAGTAAGGTTTACAGTTGAATGTAGCGAATAATTCTTAACTTAGTATTCAGTCTTCGGCCTAAAATATCTGTTTTTTTAAAATAAATGGCTAATTAAAAAGCCACAACGCTTGTTAATTTACTTCATGAAAATTGTTGTTAGGGAATGCGTGAGTGAAGTCCTTGAATAAAGCACCGCGCAAACAAAAAAAAGATATGGAAGGATCGCCAGCTCAAGAGTACATACGGAACAAAAAGAAGCAAGGAATCATCATAATCCTTTCAGGCGATGAGGGTTTACTAGACATAAGCATCAAATGTAACTCCTGGGAGTCCCTACATTAGATTAAACCTCATCTTGTTGTAATTGATTGTATATTTGTGTTCATTGGTCTGTAAAAATTGAGAGGGAGGGAGGAGAGAGGGAGAGGGAGAGGGGGAGAGGGAGGGAACTCAAAATGGTTGATAAACCATCAAATGTCTCTCTTGTTTGACTGATTGGCTCCACTATGTATAGGAGTTAAGGATAACTGTTTCAAAATAATAATAATAATAATAATAATCAAATTCTTCCCCATCTAAACAAATCTACCATCTATGTGAGTACAAAATTACTAAGCTACATTCATACTAATTTTGCAGTTATCAAGCCACACAAAAATAACAAGAGATACTTTCCATCATGCATAGCACTCATGGTGATGATAAATGTATCCTCTCCAAATTCTTCATGTGCATAGGTTGCTACAGATTTATAACTACAAACTTGCACACATGAAGCTCTTATTTTTAATCATATCAGCCAAAAATAACACATACACATGTACGGTATCGAGGGGTGCGGCGTGCCACCGCGCAGGTATGGCTGGTAACTTGACTAAAGAGAGTGGAATGGTGGTTCAAAATGTGTTTTGTTTGTGGGGCTGATGAAACAGTTGATCATCTGTTCATTCATTGCTCGGTGCCAAATTTTTATGGAGCATTTTGCATTGTACCTTCAATTTAAATCTTGTTCCTGTGTATGAAAGGAGTCTTTTCTCTACCTGGCTGTCTCAATTTAGGAAAGCTAAGCAAATGTCCATGAAACTATGCGTAGGAATTTTTGCAATGCTTGTCGGATTCTACTCATTGACCGGGTGAAGACTAGATAGGATCGGCCGCCTGGTGGATGGCGCGCGAGACATCCGTTTGATCTCTGCCCGCGACAACCATTTTGCTTGGTGGGCAGCGCTTGAGATAGCCGTCTGGCCTCCGCATGCGTCAACTGTTTTGCAACATTGAACGTGTTGCGCTCGGGCCTTTGCAACACGAGTTGTGCATGCCGTACGATCAAAATCGGATTGACGGCTGCCTAGGGAGTGGACACACTCGGTCGGTGGAGGGAAGCTTTCCCGTATAAATTAGAGCAAGTATAATAGGTCCTACTCAGCTGGCTTTAAGGTGTTCCACATCAGCAAAATTTTATTTGAAAGAGAGAGAAAGCGGGGGAGAGAATAGAGCTGGCGCTTCATCTATCGCCGGGCGTTAACACAAGCTCCGATGCATTTGAGCGAGCATGCAGCTGGCAACCAGGGCAGAGCATGCAGCCAGTCAATCACTGTGCATTTCGTTGCATCTCTCTCCATGCAAACATTAAAGGCAATAGCTAACCTACAGCCTGTTTATTATATGCGTTAGGGCATCTTCAATAGATTGTATGTTAGTCTTGTTGGTAAAATGTTCATGTCATTAACCAACAAGCTATCATACAACTACTCCAATGAGTTGTATCTAAGGTATCCAATAGATGATAAGAAAATAAATGTGATTGCTCTCTATTTTACCTTAGAGCTTGTGCAAAGGTTATTGGTTATTCTACATACAACTTTGCTCTCTCTTCACATTTATTACATGCCACATCATCACTTTGTCCTTGGTGGCAAATTTATCAACACCTATCTTACAGCTGTTGGAGATGCCCTTAGCTATATGGCTGACCTGGCACTAGTATAGAGCCCGCAACAGGCTATTCTATTAGCTTTGCTCTTAAAGCGTAGATAACTGACTACAACGAACACATGCTTTTTTTATTGCATGGTAATACATGTCTCATTTATATCATAAAAATTAAAGTACAAGTCATGAAGAAATTGACATGACAAAACTGAAAAAATAGCAGAACATCTCTGAGCTTGACACCAACGCTCTCACCTGCCTCTGGCACCACCACATCATCCACCGAAAAAGAATAACGGATCACCTCCTCACCCGAGCTCGACGCAGCTCCATCGTTGATATGCAGCTTTGCAGAGCTCCAAAGTGGCTCAGCAAAAGTGAAGCCCTTGTCGTTGAACGAATCAGACCGGGGCAACATTCAGGACACGACATCGAACTTCAGATCTGACACCCTACCACGATTAAGACGCCGAAGGAGGAAACCATACCTGCCATCCAGGAACCACGAACCCAACACACATTTCGTCTTTCAGATATTGTCGATGCAGACCACAATCTGCATCCGTTCCTGGAGTCCCTCCCAAGTTCTGCGCCGACGCTAGAGCAAACACCGTCTCAACGGCAGAGCCCGAGGACACAGATCCACCACGAGGATGCCACAGCCGCCGCCGCCGCCATGCCATCCTTACTTGAAGATACTGGTTTCCAAATCCATCTCCAACCATAGGACCGATGGCCTCGTCAGGGAAGGATCCGAAGAATCTTTATTCAGCACCGTCGTCGTCGCCGTCGAAGTCAAGACAATGAACAGTCTGAAAACCTAGACTATGAAGAAGTAAAAACGATCCACACTTGTGGATGCGGCGACCCTCCTCATCACCGATGACCAAGATCATCAATGGAAGGGAGCCACCGGAGAACGGGGCTGGAAGATTGGCCTCTCCTGGCGGCGGCTAGGGTTGGAGCCTCCATGGACGAGAGGAAAACGATCTGCTTACGTGAGTTAACGAACACACGCTCGTGTCAGCGTCTTCAGTGAAGAGATTGCAATGTAGTACCGTATAGGATACGACTAGTACAAATGCCCGTGCTTTGCACCGGGCAATAAAAGGGGCACAACCTGCTTCATGTGGTATTTTGCATCATTTTTATATCCAATTTTAATAAATGTCGATAATGATGGTGAACGTGGAAAATTCCTTATTTTTTTTATAAAGTTAATGTCTTCATTAGAAATCTAACACCTTTGACGAATATTTGTATGAAAATTGGAAAATTTCTCTATAAATTGATATTTTTAACAATTGTTTTTTTTGAAAAAAATGTTTTTCTGTTGTACATT
>NC_041388.1:537346750-537351266 GCF_002162155.2 Triticum dicoccoides
TTTAAGTGTTTTAAAAAGTACGAAGATATATTTTTATATATTTTAAACCTATTTTTATGTGTTAAATTTTAAGGTATTTATTTTTACTCCAAACAAAATAGTTAACGTACACAAAAGGACCACGAACTCATCTTCCTAACCCTGCTCTAGTACTGCTTTGTGTTCTACTAAAAAAATAGTACTCCCTTGTGGGCCGTTGTGAGGGCACTTTCTTATCTTTCCCCATTTTTCAGTACTCACTTGCGCCGTCGCTGCCTGCATATATGATTCACACAGGGTGAGCCGCAGTCTGCCGTACGAGGCCGTCGTCACCACCCGCGGCAAGGCAAGAGCTATTGCGGGTAGCACCACTTGCGTCCAGCGCACCTAAGCCCTAGCTTAAGAGCATCTACAACCGGACATGGCAAATCCGTCCTCTCAAACGCCCGCGGACACGTCCGCACTGACCGGGCATCCCTCAAATGTTGCGCCGCACATCCACGTACCGTAAAATCCGATCCTCAAATCCATGCAAACCATGCACTCTAAACGGGATTCGGCAGCGCTTAGAGATAATGTATGTATTTATTTTATTGGGTGTCCAGGTATATATGTTTTCGTCACATGTTTACTGACCACTGACCAGCAGTCAGTATGAGTATGTCAAAAACACAAACAGATGCAAATGCAACTTGAAGAAGAAGAAAATATATAGAACCAAACCTGTCAACGTGTGATTCAGAGAAGAAAACAATCAAGCGATTTAGGGGCTGTTTGGTTCTAGGACTAGCATTGCCACACTTTGCCACATATTTTTGCCAATCCTGCCTAAGGTTAGTTCATCAAAATGAGAGCCACAAGTTGGCAAGCCTAAGGGAATCTTGCCACACTTTTGGTGTGTATGCCATGTGGGGCCCAAGTATGGCTTGCCTAAGGTGTGGCTTGAACCAAACACTCGCCTAAATTGGTCAAACTTGCCTAACCTTAGTTGTGGCAATCTTTGGCTAAGTTAGTCACAATCCTATTCTAACTCGTTCCTGAACAATCCAGCAGCCGTAGACCACGATTCCCACACGCCGTCTCGCGGGTGACGCGTGTGGTGTGGCCCCACGCACCGCTTTCCCTCAGCCTGGCATCATCCTCGTCTCTCTCCCCCACACATCTCCCCATTTCCTGATTTCCTCCCCGCAGCGCACATCTCCTTCTCCCTCTTCCTCAACTCCTCTCAGAGGGGGAGCCTCACCGCTGCCGCCACCATAGACGTGGTCGTGCCGCTGCCGCCTTCGAGTTCGCCAGCAGCCGCTCAGATCGGCGGGATCCGTGTCCCCAAGCCGTCGGCGCCCCCTGCGACTGGCGCTGCCAACCCTCCTCGCCACCATGCGTGACGACAATGAACGACAGCGCCGCCAGTGGACCGTGCCGCGACCGCGCCCAGGCCGCTGTGCTGCTGCGTGAGCTGCAGGTCGGCGCGCCCGTGCACGGCACGGTGTTCCGGCGCTTCGCGTCGTGGTTTGTGTACGGCCTGGCGGACCGGCTGGCCCGGGCGCACCCGCCGGCGTTGGGTACGGCTAGCATGGCGTTCTGCGTCCCGCGGTCGTCGTGCCTCCATGGGGCGCGCGACGAGGCGCTCGTCGTGGCGGGCGAGCTGTGCCCGCCCCTCAATTTCACCTGCTCCGCCGCCCGTGCACGGCATGGCGTTCCGGCGCTCCGCATCGTGCTTTGTGCAGGGCCTGGCAGACCGGCTGGCCCTGGCGCACCCGCCGACGTTGGGTACCGCCAGCATGGCGTTCTGCGTCCCGCGGTCGTCGTGCCTCGACGGGGCGTGTGGCGAGGCGCTCGCCGTGGCGTACGAGCTGTGCTCGCCCCTCAATTTCACCTGCTCCGCCGCGCCGCCCCTCAATCTCTCCTTCTCCGCCGCGCCGCCCCTCAATATCTCCTGCTCCGCCGCGCCACCCCTGACCTTCTCCTGCTCCGCCCACGCCTCACCTTCTCCTGCTCCGCCGCGGCAAGAAAGGAAGCGGAGCGTCTGGATAAGACGCAATGGGTCTGGACAGCGGGTGGAATTCAAATGAGTACGGGGTTTGTTTTGCAAAATTGAAACGTTATGTAGAGACCCACTAAAACAGGGACTGCGGGTTAATTTCTTATAAACCGAGGGACTTTTATGCAAAATCGCTACGACGACGTACGGGCAGAAACCCAATTCTCTTTATTATTATATATAGGTAAAGATAAAGATAAAGATAGGAGTACAACGTGGGCATCGTCCACAAAACGCATGCATTCTATCTCTAACAGTTTGAAGTAGCAACCTAAGTTCGAGTCCTAGAGTCCAACGACACGTAGGTTCTAGTCCGAGAGTCCCTGAGGTGTTGTACTTGATATCTTGTCGGCAAGTAGGTTCGAGTCGGAGAATCCTTCGACGCAGACTGATATATATACGACTACTAATATACGGGACTTGCCAAATATCGAGTATATTTCCCGAGCAGCGTATTGGCCTACGGGACAAGAAACTCAGAAGAAGGAAGAACACGCCTACGGGTCAAGAAAGTTCAGAAGGAGGAAGATCACGCGCCGACAACATGTTGGGGTTCGTGTTCCGGCGTCTGCTGCACCGCGGGATCTTGGCCGGCCGCCGTGTGGCCACGGTGCCACCGCCAGCTCCTCGTCCTCGTCTCTTCTCCATCAGCCACCTTCCTCAGGTTTGCATCGCATCTGTAATCGACCAGTTCGCTTTTCTTCTTCTCTCTTTTCTAGTTTATTTTATCCATTGCAGGGTCATCGGCCACCGGTCCAACCGACGCTTCTCATGCCTGAAGTCAACGCAGCGACGCCATCGTTGGGGTAGGCTGTACTTCTTCCTCGCTTTAAGCGGATACTACATCGTTGATCAACGCATGAGACAGCATAAGGAGAAAGCAATGGACGGTTCCACCATAGACACTTTCGGTTCGTCTTGTCCATAGTATGAAGTAGGAGGTTGTTTCTAAAACACTGTAATTTTTGAAGTAATGAAGTAAGGGTTTTGGCTGGGGATTGTTTCTAAAACACTGTAGTTTTTGAAGTAATGAAGTAAGGGTTTTGGCTTGGTTTAACCAGAAACACGGTGACACTGTTATATTACCCTCAAATTAGAGGAGAGATTTGATTGGTAGGATTAGTGGGATGTGATGTGAGAGCGCTTAACACGGTTGATGCTCAACATTTGGGATGATTTAAAGCATTAGATCAAGTGGTTAGACGGCTCGGATGATGATTTGGATCAGTCCCCTCCTATTTTTATAGGGATGATAGATGAAAAATTATCATTGGACAACAACAAACAAAATACAATTGCTAAGGCATGATTTTAGGCTAGCTTTTCTGTGGGAATTCCAACTATATCTACATCTATATCTATATATACCAATATAAAAAGATATAAAGAAGCAGATCTAATAAATCTCAGTCATCAAATAGTATCAATCCAACGACCTAACTAGTAGCAGAAAAAGGCGGAACCCGACACCAATTTGGATTCCCTGCTCTTGGAGCTACACATGCGTGACCCTCATGGAAGGCAGGACGGGAGCCACACCCCGCTTCCTGTATCTGATTTGCACAATAGAAGGTGATGTGTGCCTTGCCCATGACTTCCCATCATCGGGTTTGAACAGTGTGTATGGTGCGTGAGAGAGGGGTGGAGGAGGAAACTAGCAGCCTATCTCCTCTCCCTACGTTCGGTGTACTTGATGGCAACAAGAGGTCAACGATGCCGCAAGCGACGCGGGAATTGCCGGATCCGTTGTCCCTCACCGTCATAGCGTCGTTTCTTTAGGAGAGCAACAATTCCAACAAAGAAATCCTCAAGGAAACCAAGGTTGAAAACAACGGACAACGGATTGACCGTGTGATCATGGAGTTTCTTTTTTAGCGAGTAGTCCGCATGTGGTCTATTGTATTGGTTTTCGCCCGGTGTTCCGTTAATTAACTGGGCGATTCTCTTCTTCTTAATTAATCGATGAGGCAAATCTTTTACCTCCGTTTCAAAAAAAAAAACAATTCCAACAACAAAAAACCACCCCCATGTTGAAACCCATGGTTGAACTCGCATAGAGAGGGAGATATGCATCATGCAACGAGGTCACAGCGGACGCGCGCTGAGGAGGTGCGTAGGCGCCAGACGCAGCTCACAGCGAAGCAGCGGCGCATGCCCGAGTACGCGGCAGACTCTCCCCATTGGGAGGTCTGGCTTGCCCTCGAACACGAGGAGCAAAGGCGGCTCGGCGTGCAACACCACCACGTCAACCCTCCGCCTCCCTCCCGCCGTCAAGTAGGAGGAGGAGGACGATGAGGCCGCCTACCAGGCGGCGCTGGTGGTGGCCTTCGCGAACTCCAATGAGGAGGAGCGGCTGAAGGCGGAAGAGGAGGAGGCCGACTACTAGGCGAGGCTGGCAGAGGCCATGGCCCTCTCTGCGCCGGCGACTGCATGGTGCCGCCGGCGCTCACCCCCCAGATGCCTACACCCGAGTCGGTCGAGCGGTACGTGTGGACC
>NC_041388.1:537351432-537353073 GCF_002162155.2 Triticum dicoccoides
GCGACGCCGGCACAGCAGC
Organism: Triticum dicoccoides; assembly: GCF_002162155.2. Taxonomy (NCBI): domain Eukaryota; kingdom Viridiplantae; phylum Streptophyta; class Magnoliopsida; order Poales; family Poaceae; genus Triticum; species Triticum dicoccoides. The sequence goes on from NC_041388.1 coordinate 537,351,452, forward strand.
CCATGTACCTGGAGCGCCAAACGCAGCGCAGGCTGGCGGAGGAGCACGCCGACGGCGAGCGGCGCATGCAGAGGGAGCGGGAGAAGAAGGAGGAGGAGCGCGCCCGCGTCGCCGCATTGCCGCCGGAGAAGGCAACCCTGGCGGCCTATCAAGCCGCCTTCAACTGGGCTGGGCCGCCTTCCATCTTCATCGACCTCACCGGCGGCGATGACGACGCTAAGGACAAGGGCAAGGTGGACGTCTAGGGCTACATGCGGGCCTGGACTTTTTCTTTATGTTTAATTATGTTTTAAGTAGACTTTGGCCGGCGGTTGACGACCACTTATGGTTAATTAAGTTTCTATTATAATTATCTGTGCCATGTGTTTATCATTTCATTTTCTTAGACGCGGACAAATTTGGATCGGCCTTCTGTTGGGCGCACTAGCAGACTCATATGAAAAAGCGGACGCGCCCGTCCGCCTGACCAATCTAAATGGACAAAAAGTAGACAAACCATGCGTCTGTTTGGTCGCTCGGTTGGAGTTGCTCTTAGTGCCACATCAGCACCTACTACACAATTCGTTCTTATGTGAAATTGTAAGCTCTCCTGAAGAGCGCGGGGAGGCTGTTCCTGGTGCTTGACGAATACAACAAGCGGATGGACCTGTGCAGGATACAGTCTCAGTCCAGCATGACGTCCACGTGATCGGCGCTGCCATGGACGATCCCCTCCGCACCCTTGGCAGGATGGCCGCCCTACTGTGGTCGTGAGGCTGTACAGCACGAGATGCTCGGCCTGATCCACGTTGCCCAGGACTGCATCGACCGCATCGTGCTGGGGACTCGCGTCACTATACGTGGTTGCGGGAGCGTGCTAGTCGCGCCCGTCGTCTTGGGAGGGTCGCCATGTCGCTAATGGTCGAGTTGCCACGTAGAGTTTGGTGGCCGCTTCTAGTTGATGGTTTGGTGTGGCCGGCGGTGTTTCTCTGCCTGACGAACAGGAGGGGACGAACTTAACTGATCCATTGGTAGATCGGGTTGGGCCCAGCCTAGTAGATTTTTGATATTAACGAAAATGACACAGGGATATTCCGGCACTTCACGTCAGTTTTCTGGACTAAAAATAATTTTTTTTACAAGAGAAGGCGCTTAAAGCGCCAATATATTCAGTTCAGTAGCAGAGTACACCATGAAGTACAAAGCCCTGTAAAGATACGGTAGATAAGATAGAAGTTACAGGGGCAAAGCATGTTCTTGTGAGCTGAAGCAAAGCAGCTAAAGACAGGTTCAGTAGCACTACTAATAACCTGATGAGCATCATTCACTAGTAGAAAAATGGTCAAACGTGAAGCACATTAGTGCCGGTTTGAATTTAAGCCGGCACTAATGGTACCATTAGTGCCGGTTCGAACGGCTATGCATTAATGCCGGTTCGTGTTGAACCTTTAGTACCGGTTCGTGTCACGAACCGGTACTAAAGGGGTAATGGCAGGCTGACGTCAGGCCGAGGCCCCACGATCACCTTTAGTATCGGTTCGTGTCACAAACCGGTACTAAAGGGCTAACTTTTAGTACCGGTTTGTGCCACGAACCGGTACTAAAGGGGTCTGACCTATAGTACCGGTTTGTGACACAAACCG
>NC_041388.1:537353236-537400228 GCF_002162155.2 Triticum dicoccoides
TGAAAAAATCAAAAGAAAATGATAAAAACTTCAAAAAATAAAATCCTTCGAGAGGTAGTTATATTATTACATCTACTAGTTAGGAAAATTTGAAAACTTAAATTTGGACATGTTCTGCAAAAAGTGTAGGGAAAATGTAAAACTGCTATAACTTTTGCATACGATGTCGGAAAAAAACTTATAATATATCAAAAAATTCAGCACGAAAATCCGCATCCGATGGAGATAGCCTACGTCCTGTTTGCAATTTTTTAGAATCCTCAAATTCCAAAAGGAAAAAAAGATATGGTCAAATTTTAGTTTTTTTAAATGTTTGTGGTAAATCTGGTCAAACTACTTATTCAAGAAGTATTAATGTTACTACATAATTATTCAAGAATATTAGTGTTACTAAATAATTATTTCAATTTTTTGAATTTTGGTCAAATCTGGTCAAACTGTGGTCAAACTATGGTCAAACTTATTCAAAAAATATTAGTGTTACTAAATAATTACTGTTTTTTAGAATAATAGTTTCAAACTTAAACAGTGAAATGTGTGACTTCATGCTCAAGTTAAACTTCTGAGGGTTAATAGGATTGACATCTTGCTATTGTCAGGAAAACAACAAGTGCAGACTTGGAAACGAAGAAGAATAAAACCCGGAAGTTAAGCGTGCTCGGGCTGGAGTAGTGAGAGGGATGGGTGACCAGTCGGGAAGTTAGATGATTTGAAATGAGTGATCCACACTTGAGCAGTTAAGAGAGGTGATTAGAGACTAAATCACCAAATAATTCAGAAAAATTGAAAATTGAAAAAATAATAATAAAAAAAAATTCTAAAATTCTCAAAAAAAAATAAAAAAACCTTTAGTACCGGTTGGTATAACACCAACCGGTACTAAAGGTCCCCCATACCAGGGCGCGAGCTCACGCCACGTGGTGGCACTTTAGCGCCGGTTCGTGCCGAACCGGTACTAAAGGGGGGGGGGGCTTTAGTGCCCACCCCCTAGTGCCGGTTATGGAACCGGCACTAAAAGCCCTTACGAACCGGCGCTAAAGCTATGTTTTCTACTAGTGATTATGAGCAACTCCATTTATCTTGCTCGAAATGTGAAACACCTGTGAATGAAGATCATCTATAATCCTAAAGAAATCTGCAAGTGGTGCTCTGATTGTCCATGGAGTGGAGTCAGCAGAAACACTTCTGGTCGCAGCCGCCTTTGCCAAAGAAATGTTGTCCGTCAGGAAAGTTGGTTGTGCCACCTGCAAGAATTGGGTAATTTTGGCTGCAAGAAGGAGAGCGAGCGCTTCTGCTTGAATGGGCGAAGTAGTGGTCGGGGCTGAGGCTTGGACCTGCACGTCAACATTCTTATGGCCTTGAACGAATTTGAGAAAGACACCAATGCCCGTGGCAACACTACCATTTGGTAACGAGCCCATGGCGTCAGAATAGATTTTAGCACCTAAAAGAAGCATCAGAATATATTTTAGCACCATCAACAAGAAGGTCAGTTGTAAGTGTGCTTCCCTGCAGAGGCAATGTAGTAGCATTAACAGGGGAACTAGCATTAGTAACAACATTGCGATCATCTAAGGAGGAAACCATCTGAGACTTCTGCTGGTCGTCCAAAGCTAAGGCAGCCACATGTACCTGATGTGGGAGTGAGCACCTTCTATCAAAAAGACAATCACATCTGGACTTCCATATGCACCACAAAAATTTGAAAATATTAGGTATAGTAGCATATGGATGGTCCATATTGAGCAAAGCTAGAATAACACTTTGCATAGAAAGATGATTTTCCGTTAGAAGATCACTTCGAAAGTACCAAGGATGCGCAAACCATGCTGCTCTAGCAAAGTCACAAAGGAAAAAAAGATGCATTTCACTTTCATCTTGAGCACAATGACAACATGGTTTCGAAATATGTACAGAGAAACGACTAGCTCTCAAACCCGTTGGAAGGGCTTTCCAAAGCAATCTCCAGGCAAAAGTCTGGACTCTTGGGGCCATTAGTTTTTGTTTCCAAATTTGCTTTAGAAGAGCTTTAACCCGATGAGAAACCTGAAACGGCTGATTTGTTGGTTGCGCTTGAATATCCTGCAAACATAACTTATAAGTAGACTTTGAGCTACACTTTCCATTAGGTGTAAGATCCCAAACAACAATATCTGGGCAATTGTCCTGAATTATGGTAGTGTGAATGATTATAGACGCCATGGGGTCGTTAAAAAGAGAATATACAAGCTCATTGTTCCATGCTTTTTGCCCTAGCAGCCAAAGGTCACTAACTCGAGCAGGATAGATGAAACCAATAGGTTGGATAATTAGATTATCATGAATATTAGTCCAAGCCTTGCACCAAGGGGTACTCCAAATGGAAATGTTCCCTTGGGTGATATGGTATAAGCAATGAGCTTTGAGTTTAGGGTGCATTCTAAGAATAGATGACCAGAAAGCTGATTTTGGAGGGCTATAAGTAGCAGTCCATATGGAAGAATCCGGAGAATACTTAGACTTGAGTACAAGAGACAAATGTGAGTTGGGAGCATTAGCAAGTCTACATGAAGAAGCAAGAATAAGACCTTGGTTCATGGCTTGAAGATTTCTTATTCCCAAACCTCCCTCCTCCTTAGAAGTGCATATATCCTTCCATGCCCTAAGGCATAGACCTTTCAAAGAATTGTCCTCCTTAATTCCTGTCCACCAAAAAGTTATGATAATAGAAGTGAGTTTGGAAATAAAATTTTTGCTAAACAAAATATTTGACATGTAATAAATCGGAGTGGAAGAAAAAACAGACCGAATAAGCTCTAACCTAGCTGCATAGGAAAGCATGTTAGCCTTATAGGTAGGAAGCTTGGCCATGAATCTATGAAGGACAAAGTTGTAAGCCGAGAATTTCCAAGAGCAAGCAAATATGCATAGCCCCCAAGTATCAAGTGCATAACTTCTTATGTGCTTGGTACTTCAATCATGTAGCATCAACTCATTATACTTCTGTCTGTTATAGGCTGAACTGAGCAAAAAGGAAGCTCAAACTGCTGATCTGCAAGAGAACATCAAATCCCAGCAAATTGAAACCTCCAAGGCAAAGGATGAACTGACTAGCGCTTTAGCCGCTATGGAAAAGCTAAAGGAGGATTTCAACAAAGAGCGTGCGGATTGGAACACGGAAAATTCGCTTTGCAGAAAAAGGGCAGAGGACGCAGAAGCAGCACTTAAACCGGTGGTAGATGAACTGACTAGCGTAAAGCGGCAGATACATGCCATGACTGCGGCTGTGTTTGGTAAGCATCCTTGCTTTATCCTTTCAACATAACTTCCCATGTGTTGCCGGTTTACTGACATTTGTAATGATGCATGAACTCACATTAGTCACCTAGGCTCTGATGTACAGAAGAAGCTGAAGGCCGCCTACACGCTAATAGAGAAATTGTATACCGACGCGCAACGAATCATCTGCACCGCTTCCCACAATAAGCCGCCCCCGACGTTAATCAAGGATACCTTAGCCAGGCTATCTATGTTGCATGCCCGGGTAGAAGAGCTAAAGAGATTCGCTGCAAGGGCTGGCGCTTTGACCGCACTAACACGGGCAAAAGCATGGGTGCCTGATCTTGATCCAGCAGACGTCATTTGTGACGCCCGGATAATTAAACTACAGTAATTCCCTGCTAATGATGCCACGTCACCACTATCACTGTAGTTAATCTCGGGTTAGTTCAAAACGGTTCAAATCTAAATTTAAATTAAAGGCAAACGATAAAGGTTTTCAAAAGTTAAAACTAAAATGTTCAAGATGGGTCAAATAAGTCAGGAGTAATTATGGTGGAGAAACCACATTTTGATAAATAGTTAGGTGCTCAAAAAATAAAATAAACAAAACAGTAACCAAAAACTAATAATAAAATGCCTTTGGAATTTTATAAAATATTAAACTATTTTATTTTGGTTAAGAATTAATGTGACTGTAGTATATTTAGTTATACTAGTTTAGGAGCTACCTCTACATATTTTTAAATTGCAAGTAAGTAAAAATAGTAAAGAAAAAGAATGAACAAAAGCAAAAGGAAAAACGACCAGAAATAAAAAAAAGGGGCAAGGCTCCCTTCCCCCTGGGCCGCTTGACCCACCTGACCACTAGCAGGCCGGCCCACCCCGTTGCCCCTGGCCTACATGGCCTATTTCCCCACACCCGATCGAAACCCTAACTGCTACCCCCACTCCCCTCGATCCCCCACTTCCCTCGCTCCCTTCCCCCGTCTGGATCGGGGCAACCGCGCCCCCGACCTGCCGACGCCGATGCCGCACGCCACCTCGCTGGCGCCCCGGTGACCACTGCCGTCGCCGGACCTTCCGTGCCTCTTCCTTGTGAGATCGGCACGCTCGTCGCGCCTCCTGCGTCGCCCATCGCTCCTGGACAACGCCGCCACCACCAAGACGCAGTCGACTGCCGGAGCACCACCAGCCACATCGCCGGAGCTGCCCCGCCGTCCTCTCCGTCGCTCGTCCCCGTCCTCCTCCTCGCCGGCTTCATCGAGCCTCGACGCCCCTCTTCCCACGCACGCTGGTGAGGGCCGCGCCCTCCTCCTCTCCTCTCTGCCCCGTACGCCACGGCCTCATCCGCGCTAGCTGTCGTCTGTCTCCCGCGCCCGCACTCACTACGCCACCACACCATCAGCTCCGCGCGCCCCAGCACGTGCCCGCCTCGCCATGCCCTTGCTGCCCTCCACAGCACGCGCCGGCCGCGTCCCGCGCCACCGTGCGCGCTCGCGCTGGCCGCGCCCCGCGCCGCCCTGCTGCTGCGCTACTGCACGACCGCACGCCCATGCCCCGCTCCACTGCTGCTGCTCGTCCGCCGACCCGCCGCCGGACACACTCGCCGGCACGCTGGCGCCTGCGCCCGACGGCGCCGTACTCCCTGGCCCGAGCGGCTCGTCGCCGCACCATCCACGGCCTCCTGCCGCCCGCTCCCCCTCACGGGTTGCCCGCGGCGCCCGGCGACCTCGTCCCAATCAGGAGGGCTACGCCCACTCCCCGTGGGCTTCCACCCGTTAGCACCGCACCCATTAAGGCCCCTGTGCCTATGGCAAATGGGGCCCACCCCCAAAACGTTTGTTAAAAAAAGAATAATAAAAATAATAATAAATAATAATAAACTTAATTAATTAATTATGTTAATTAATCCTAGATAATTAATCTAATTAATATGTTAGTTTAATTAAACAGTAGTTTGTTTAGCCTAAACCCTAATTAAGTCTAAACAGTGTATGACAGGTGGGTCCCACTGGTCAGGTTGACCAGTCAACTCTGTTGACTGCTGACATCAGCATGACATCATGCCGATGTCATTAATCCATTTTTGAATTAATTTAAATAATTAATTAAATTCCAGAAATTAATAAAATCTTTAGAAAATCATATCTTTTAATCCATAACTCGGATTAAATTATTTTCAACATGAAAGTTACTCAGAATGATGACACGAATCCGGATACGCAGCCCGTTCGTCCACCACGCATCCCTAACCCATCGAACTCGCAACTTTCTGAAGGAAATATGCCCTAGAGGCAATAATAAAGTTATTATTTATTTCCTTATATCATGATAAATGTTTATTATTCATGCTAGAATTGTATTAACTGGAAACATAATACATGTGTGAATACATAGACAAACAGAGTGTCACTAGTATGCCTCTACTTGACTAGCTCGTTGATCAAAGATGGTTCTGTTTCCTAACCATAGACATGAGTTGTCATTTGATTAACGGGATCACATCATTAGGAGAATGATGTGATTGACTTGACCCATTCCGTTAGCTTAGCACTTGATCGTTTAGTATGTTGCTATTGCTTTCTTCATGACTTATACATGTTCCTATGACTATGAGATTATGCAACTCCCGTTTGCGGAGGAACACTTTGGGTGCTACCAAACGTCACAACGTAACTAGGTGATTATAAAGGAGCATTACAGGTGTCTCCAAAGGTAGATGTTGGGTTGGCGTATTTCGAGATTAGGATTTGTCACTCCGACTGTCGGAGAGGTATCTCTGGGCCCTCTCGGTAATACACATCACATAAGCCTTGCAAGCATTACAACTAATATGTTAGTTGTGAGATGATGTATTACGGAACGAGTAAAGAGACTTGCCGGTAACGAGATTGAACTAGGTATTGGATACCGACGATCGAATCTCGGGCAAGTAACATACCGATGACAAAGGGAACAACGTATGTTGTTATGCGGTCTGACCGATAAAGATCTTCGTAGAATATGTAGGAGCCAATATGGGCATCCAGGTCCCGCTATTGGTTATTGACCGGAGACGTGTCTCGGTCATGTCTACATTGTTCTCGAACCGTAGGGTCCGCACGCTTAAAGTTACGATGACGGTTGTTATGAGTTTTATGCATGTTGACGGACATGACAAGGAGTCTCGAAATGGTCGAGACATAAAGATTGATATATTGGATGACTATATTCGGACACCGGAAGTGTTTCGGATGAATTTCGGATAAAACCGGAGCACCGGGGGGTTACCGAAACCCCCCGGGGGGTTAATGGGCCTTATGGGCCCAGTGTGGAGAAGAGGAAGGGGCTTCCAGGGCAGGCCGCGCGCCCCCTCTCCCCCTAGTCCGAATTGGACAAGGAGGGAGGGGCGGCGCCCCCTCTTTCCTTCTCTCCCTCCTCTCTCCTAATAGGACAAGGAAAAGGGGGAGGAGTCCTACTCCCGGTAGGAGTAGGACTCCTCCTGCGCCCACCTCCTGGCCGGCCGCACCCCTCCCCTTGGCTCCTTTATATACGGAGGCAGGGGGCACCCTAGAACACGCAAGTTGATCCTCGTGATCGTTCCTTAACCGTGTGCGGTGCCCCCTGCCACCATATTCCACCTCGGTCATATCGTTGTAGTGCTTAGGCGAAGCCCTGCGTCGGTAGAACATCATCATCGTCACCACGCCGTTGTGCTGACGGAACTCATCCCCGAAGCTTTGCTGGATCGGAGCCCGGGGAGCATCATCGAGCTGTACGTGTGCCAAGAACTCGAAGGTGCCGGAGTAACGGTGCTTGGATCGGTCGGATCAGGAAGAAGACGTACGACTACTTCCTCTACATTGTGTCAACGCTTCCGTTGCGATCTACAAGGGTACGTAGATCATACTCTCCCCTCTCGTTGCTATGCATCACCATGATCTTGTGTGTGCGTAGGAAATTTTTTGAAATTACTGCGTTCCCCAACAGTGGCATCCGAGCCTAGGTTTTATGGTTTGATGTTATATGCGCGAGTAGAACACACCAGCATGTCATACTTTGGTTCGGCGGTATTGTTGGACGAGACGACCCGGACCAACATTACGCGTACGCTTACGAGAGACCGGTTCTCCCGACGTGCTTTGCACATAGGTGGCTTGCGGGCGACTGTCTCTCCAACTTTAGTTGGACCAAGTGTGGTTACGCCCGGTCCTTGCGAAGGTTAAAACGACATCAACTTGACAAACTATCATTGTGGTTTTGATGCGTAGGTGAGATTGGTTCTTACTTAAGCCCGTAGCAGCCACGTAAAACTTGCAACAACAAAGTAGAGGACGTCTAACTTGTTTTTGCAGGGCATGTTGTGATGTGATATGGCCAAGACATGATGCTAAATTTTATTGTATGAGATGATCATGTTTTGTAACCGAGTTATCGGCAACTGGCAGGAGCCATATGGTTGTCGCTTTATTGTATGCAATGCAATCGCGATGTAATGCTTTACTTTATCACCAAGCGGTAGCGATAGTCGTGGAAGCATAAGATTGGCGAGACGACAATGATGCTACGATGGAGATCAAGGTGTCGCGCCGGTGACGATGGTGATCATGACGGTGCTTCAGAGATGGAGATCACAGGCACAAGATGATGATGGCCATATCATATCACTTATATTGATTGCATGTGATGTTTATCTTTTATGCATCTTATCTTGCTTTGATTGACGGTAGCATTATAATATGATCTCTCATTAAATTATCAAGAAGTGTTCTCCCTGAGTATGCACCGTTGCCAAAGTTCGTCGTGCCCAGACACCACGTGATGATCGGGTGTGATAAGCTCTATGTCCATCTACAACGGGTGCAAGCCACTTTTGCACACGCAGAATACTCGGGTTATACTTGACGAGCCTAGCATATGCAGATATGGCCTCGGAACACGGAGACCGAAAGGTCGAGCGTGAATCATATAGTAGATATGATCAACATAATGATGTTCACCATTGAAGACTAATCCATTTCACGTGATGATCGGTTATGGTTTAGTTGATTTGGATCACGTGATCACTTAGAAGATTAGAGGGATGTCTATCTATGTGGGAGTTCTTAATTAATATGATTAATTGAACTTAAATTTATCATGAACTTAGTCCCTGATAGTATCTTGCTTGTTTATGTTGATTGTAGATAGATGGCTCGTGCTGTTGTTCCGTTGAATTTTAATGCGTTCCTTGAGAAAGCAAAGTTGAAAGATGATGGTAGCAATTACACGAACTGGGTCCGTAACTTGAGGATTATCCTCATTGCTGCACAGAAGAATTACGTCCTGAAAGCACCGTTGGGTGCCAGGCCTACTTCTGGAGCAACATCAGATGTTATGAACGTCTGGCAGAGCAAAGCTGATGACTACTCGATAGTTCAGTGTGCCATGCTTTACGACTTAGAATCGGGACTTCAACGACGTTTTGAACGTCATGGAGCATATGAGATGTTTCAGGAGTTGAAGTTAATATTTCAAGCAAATGCCCGGATTGAGAGATATGAAGTCTCCAATAAGTTCTATAGCTGCAAGATGGAGGAGAACAGTTCTGTTAGTGAGCATATACTCAAAATGTCTGGGTATAATAATCACTTGATTCAATTGGGAGTTAATCTTCCAGATGATTGCGTCATTGACAGAATTCTCCAATCACTGCCACCAAGCTACAAGAGCTTCGTGATGAACTATAATATGCAAGGGATGAATAAGACTATTCCCGAGCTCTTCGCAATGCTGAAAGCTGCGGAGGTAGAAATCAAGAAGGAGCATCAAGTGTTGATGGTCAACAAGACCACTAGTTTCAAGAAAAAGGGCAAAGGGAAGAAGAAGGGGAACTTCAAGAAGAACGACAAACAAGTTGCTGCTCAAGAGAAGAAACCAAAGTCTGGACCTAAGCCTGAAACTGAGTCCTTCTACTGCAAGCAGACTGGTCACTGGAAGCGGAACTGCCCCAAGTATTTGGCGGATAAGAAGGATGGCAAGGTGAATAAAGGTATATGTGATATACATGTTATTGATGTGTACCTTACTAGAGCTCGCATTAGCACCTGGGTATTTGATACTGGTTCTATTGCTAATATTTGCAACTGAAAACAGGGACTACGGATTAAGCGAACACTGGCAAAGCACGAGGTGACGATGCGCGTGGGAAACGGTTCCAAAGTCGATGTGATCACAGTCGGCATGCTACCTCTACATCTACCTTCGGGATTAGTATTAGACCTAAATAATTGTTATTTGGTGCCAGCGTTGAGCATCAACATTATATCTGGATCTTGTTTAATGCGAGACGGTTATTCATTTAAATCAGAGAATAATGGTTGTTCTATTTATATGAGTAATATCTTTTATGGTCATGCACCTTTGAAGAGTGGTCTATTTTTGATGAATCTCGATAGTAGTGATACACATATTCATAATGTTGAAGCCAAAAGATGCAGAGTTGATAGTGATAGTGCAACTTATTTGTGGCACTGCCGTTTAGGTCATATCGGTGTAAAGCACATGAAGAAACTCCATACTGATGGGCTTTTGGAACCACTTGATTATGAATCACTTGGTACTTGCGAACCGTGCCTCATGGGCAATATGACTAAAACACCGTTCTCTGGTATTATGGAGGGAGCAACAGATTTGTTGGAAATCATACATAGAGATGTATGTGGTCCAATGAATATTGAGGCTCGTGGCGGATATCGTTATTTTCTCACCTTCACAGATGATTTAAGCAGATATGGGTATATCTACTTAATGAAGCATAAGTCTGAAACATTTGAAAAGTTCAAAGAATTTCAGAGTGAAGTGGAAAATCATCGTAACAAGAAAATAAAGTTTCTACGATCTGATCGTGGAGGAGAATATTTGAGTTACGAGTTTGGTGTACATTTGAAAAATTGTGGAATAGTTTTGCAACTCACGCCACCCGGAACACCACAGCGTAATGGTGTGTCCGAACGTCGTAATCGTACTTTATTAGATATGGTGCGATCTATGATGTCTCTTACAGATTTACCGCTATCGTTTTGGGGTTATGCTCTAGAGACGGCCGCATTCACGTTAAATAGGGCACCATCAAAATCCGTTGAGACGACGCCTTATGAACTATGGTTTGGCAAGAAACCAAAGTTGTCGTTTCTTAAAGTTTGGGGCTGCGATGCTTATGTGAAAAAGCTTCAACCTGATAAGCTCGAACCCAAATCGGAGAAATGTGTCTTCATAGGATACCCAAAGGAGACTGTTGGGTACACCTTCTATCACAGATCCGAAGGCAAGACATTCGTTGCTAAGAATGGATCCTTTCTAGAGAAGGAGTTTCTCTCGAAAGAAGTGAGTGGGAGGAAAGTAGAACTTGACGAGGTAACTGTACCTGCTCCCTTATTGGAAAATAGTACATCACAGAAAACTGTTTCAGTGACACCTACACCAATTAGTGAGGAAGCTAATGATGATGATCATGAAACTTTAGATCAAGATACTACTGAACCTCGTAGATCAACCAGAGTGAGATCCGCACCAGAGTGGTACGGTAATCCTGTTCTGGAAGTCATGCTACTAGATCATGATGAACCTACGAACTATGAAGAAGCGATGGTGAGCCCAGATTCCGCAAAATGGCTTGAAGCCATGAAATCTGAGATGGGATCCATGTATGAGAACAAAGTATGGACCTTGGTTGACTTGCCCGCTGATGGCAAGCAATTGAGAATAAATGGATCTTCAAGAAGAAGACCGACGCTGACGGTAATATTACTGTCTACAAAGCTCGACTTGTCGCAAAAGGTTTTCGACAAGTTCAAGGGGTTGACTACGATGAGACCTTCTCACCCGTAGCGATGCTTAGGTCTGTCCGAATCATGTTAGCAATTGCCGCATTTTATGATTATGAAATTTGGCAGATGGATGTCAAAACTGCATTCCTGAATGGATTTCTGGAAGAAGAGTTGTATATGATGCAACCGGAAGGTTTTGTCGATCCAAAGGGAGCTAACAAAGTGTGCAAGCTCCAACGATCCATTTATGGACTGGTGCAAGCCTCTCGGAGTTGGAATAAACGCTTTGATAGTGTGATCAAAGCATTTGGTTTTATACAGAATTTTGGAGAAGCTTGTATTTACAAGAAAGTGAGTGGGAGCTCTAGCATTTCTGATATTATATGTGGATGACATATTACTGATTGGAAATGATATAGAATTTCTGGATAGCATAAAGGGATACTTGAATAAGAGTTTTTCAATGAAAGACCTCGGTGAAGCTGCTTACATATTAGGCATTAAGATCTATAGAGATAGATCAAGACGCTTAATTGGACTTTCACAAAGCACATACCTTGACAAAGTTTTGAAAAAGTTCAAAATGGATCAAGCAAAGAAAGGGTTCTTGCCTGTGTTACAAGGTGTGAAATTGAGTAAGACTCAAAGCCCGACCACTACAGAAGATAGAGAGAAAATGAAAGATGTTCCCTATGCTTCAGCCATAGGCTCTATCATGTATGCAATGATGTGTACCAGACCTGATGTGTGCCTTGCTATAAGTTTAGCAGGGAGGTACCAAAGTAATCCAGGAGTGGATCACTGGACGGCAGTCAAGAACATCCTGAAGTACCTGAAAAGGACTAAGGATATGTTTCTCGTATATGGAGGTGACGAAGAGCTCATCGTAAACGGTTACGTTGATGCAAGCTTTGACACTGATCCGGATGATTCTAAATCGCAAACCGGATACGTGTTTACATTAAACGGTGGAGCTGTCAGTTGGTGCAGTTCTAAACAAAGCGTCGTAGCGGGATCTACATGTGAAGCGGAGTACATAGCTGCTTCGGAAGCAGCAAATGAAGGAGTCTGGATGAAGGAGTTCATATCCGATCTAGGTGTCATACCTAGTGCATCGGGTCCAATGAAAATCTTTTGTGACAATACTGGTGCAATTGCCTTGGCAAAGGAATCCAGATTTCACAAGAGAACCAAGCACATCAAGAGACGCTTCAATTCCATCCGGGATCTAGTCCAGGTGGGAGACATAGAGATTTGCAAGATACATATGGATCTGAATGTTGTAGACCCGTTGACTAAGCCTCTTCCACGAGCAAAACATGATCAGCACCAAGACTCCATGGGTGTTAGAATCATTACTGTGTAATCTAGATTATTGACTCTAGTGCAAGTGGGAGACTGAAGGAAATATGCCCTAGAGGCAATAATAAAGTTATTATTTATTTCCTTATATCATGATAAATGTTTATTATTCATGCTAGAATTGTATTAACTGGAAACATAATACATGTGTGAATACATAGACAAATAGAGTGTCACTAGTATGCCTCTACTTGACTAGCTCGTTAATCAAAGATGGTTATGTTTCCTAACCATGAACAAAGAGTTGTTATTTGATTAATGGGATCACATCATTAGTTGAATGATTTGATTAACATGACCCATTCCATTAGCTTAGCACCCGATCGTTTAGTATGTTGCTATTGCTTTCTTCAAGACTTATACATGTTCCTATGACTATGAGATTATGTAACTCCTGTTGGGGAACGTAGTAATTTCAAAAAATTTCCTACGCGCACACAGGATCATGTGATGCATAGCAACGAGGGGAGAGTGTTGTCTACGTACCCAACGCAGACCGACTGCGGAAGCGATGACACGACGTAGAGGAAGTAGTCGTACGTCTTCACGATCCAACCGATCAAGCACCGAAACTACGGCACCTCCGAGTTCGAGCACACGTTCAGCTCGATGACGATCCCCGGACTCCGATCCAGCAAAGTGTCAGGGAAGAGTTCCGTCAGCACGACGGCGTGGTGACGATCTTGATGAACTACAGCAGCAGGGCTTCGCCTAAACTCCGCTACAGTATTATCGAGGTATATGGTGGCAGGAGGCACCGCACACGGCTAAGGAATAGATCACGTGGATCAACTTGTGTCAACTTGTGTGTTTAGAGGTACCCCTGCCTCCGTATATAAAGGATGGAGGAGGAGGAGGCCGGCCAAGGCAAAGGTGCGGCCAGGATAGGGAGTCCTACTAGGACTCCAAGTCCTAGTAGGAGTCCACCAAGAGGGGAGGAAGGGAGAAGGAATAGGAGGAGAAGGAGAGGTG
Organism: Triticum dicoccoides; assembly: GCF_002162155.2. Lineage (NCBI taxonomy): Eukaryota > Viridiplantae > Streptophyta > Magnoliopsida > Poales > Poaceae > Triticum > Triticum dicoccoides. The sequence goes on from NC_041388.1 coordinate 537,366,619, forward strand.
GCCGGCCCCCTTTTCCCTAGTCCAATTCGGACTAGAGGGGAGGGGAGGCGCAGCCTTTTTCTCCTCTTCCCACTAAAGCCCATCAAGGCCCAATACTCTTCCCCGTATTCCCGTAACTCCCCGGTACTCCCGAAAATACCCGAATCACTCGGAACCTTTCCGAACTCCGAATATAGTCGTCCAATATATCGATCTTTACGTCTCGACCATTTCGAGACTCCTCGTCATGTCCCCGATCTCATCCGGGACTCCGAACTCCTTCGGTACATCAAAACTCATAAACTCATAATATAACTGTCATCGAAACCTTAAGCGTGCGGACCCTACGGGTTCGAGAACAATGTAGACATGACCAAGACACGTTTCCGGTCAATAACCAATAGCGGGACCTGGATGCCCATATTGGCTCCTACATATTCTACGAAGATCTTTATCGGTCAGACCGCATAACAACATACGTTGTTCCCTTTGTCATCGGTATGTTACTTGCCCGAGATTCGATCGTCGGTATCCAATACCTAGTTCAATCTCGTTAACGGCAAGTCTCTTTACTCGTTCCGTAATACATCATCTCACAACTAACATATTAGTTGTAATGCTTGCAAGGCTTATGTGATGTGTATTACCGAGAGGGCCCAGAGATACCTCTCCGACAATCGGAGTGACAAATCCTAATCTCGAAATACGCCAACCCAACATCGACCATTGGAGACACCTGTAGTACTCCTTTATAATCACCCATTTACGTTGTGACGTTTGGTAGTACCCAAAGTGTTCCTCCGGTAAACGGGAGTTGCATAATCTCATAGTCGTAGGAACATGTATAAGTCATGAAGAAAGCAATAGCAACATACTAAACGATCAAGTGCTAAGCTAATGGAATGGGTCATGTCAATCAGATCATTCTACTAATGATGTGACCTCGTTAATCAAATAACAACTCATTGTTCATGGTTAGGAAACATAACCATCTTTGATTAACGAGCTAGTCAAGTAGAGGCATACTAGTGACACTCTGTTTGTCTATGTATTCACACATGTATTATGTTTCCGGAAAATACAATTCTAGCATGAATAATAAACATTTATCATGATATAAGGAAATAAATAATAACTTTATTATTGCCTCTAGGGCATATTTCCTTCAGTCTCCCACTTGCACTAGAGTCAATAATCTAGTTCACATCGCCATGTGATTTAACAACAATAGTTCATATTACCATGTGATTAACACCCATAGTTCACATCGCTATGTAACCAACACCCAAAGGGTTTACTAGATTCAGTAATCTAGTTTACATCGCTATGTGATTAACACCCAAAGAGTACTAAGGTGTGATCATGTTTTGCTCGTGAGAGAAGCTTAGTCAACAGGTCTGTCATATTCAGAGCCGTATGTATTTTGCAAATATCCTATGTCTACAATGCTCTGTGCGGAGCTACTCTAGCTAATTGCTCCCACTTTCAATATGTATCCAGATTGAGATTTAGAGTCATCTGGATCAGTGTAAAAGTTTGCACTGATGTAACTTTTACAACAAACTCTTTTATCACCTCCATAATCGAGAAACATCTCCTTAGTCCTTACTAAGGATATTCTTGACCAATGTCCAGTGATCTACTCCTAGATCACTATTGTACTCCCTTGCCAAATACAGAGCAAGGTATACAATAGGTCTGGTACATAGCATAGCATACTTTATAGAACCTATGACTGAGGCATAGGGAATGACTTTTCATTCTCTTTCTATTTTCTGCTGTGATCGGGATTTGAGTCTTACTCAATTTCATACCTTTGCAACACAGGCAAGAACTCTTTCTTTAACTGTTCCATTTTGAACTATTTCAAAATCTTGCCAAGGTATGTAGTCATTGAAAATCTTATCAAGTGTCTTGATCTATCTCAATAGATCTCGATTCTCAATATATAAGTAGCTTTTACTGAGGTCTTTTCTTGAAAAACTTTTATTCAAGTATCCCTTTATGCTATCCAGAAATTCTATATCATTTCCAATCAATAATATGTCATCCACATATAATATCAGAAATGCTACAGAGCTCCCACTCACTTTCTTGTAAATACAGGCTTCTCCAAAAGTCAGTATAAAAGCAAATGCTTTGATCACACTATCAAAACGTTTATTCCAACTCTGAGAGGCTTACACCAGTCCATAAACGGATCGCTGGAGCTTGCACACTTTGTTAGCTCCCTTTGGATCGACAAAACCTTCCGGTTGCATCATATACAACTCTTCTTCCAGAAATCCATTCAGGAATGCAGTTTTGACATCCATCTGCCAAATTTCATAATCATAAAATGCGGCAATTGCTAACATGATTCGGACAGACTTTTAAGCATCGATACGAGTAAGAAAATCTCATCGTATTCAACACCTTGAACTTTGTCAAAAACCTTTTTCGACAAGTCTAGCTTTGTAGATAGTAACACTTCTATCAACGTCTGTCTTCCTCTTGAAGATCCATTTATTCTTAATGACTCACCGATCATCGGGCAAGTCAATCAAAGTCTACACTTTGTTCTCATACATGGATCATATTTCAGATTTCATGGCTTCTAGCCACTTTGCGGAATCTGGGCTCACCATCGCTTCTTCATAGTTCGTAGGTTCATCATGATCTAGTAGCATGACCTCCAGAACAGGATTACCGTACCACTCTGGTGCGGATCTTACTCTGGTTGATCTACGAAGTTCAGTAGTATCTTGATCTGAAGTTTCATGATCATTATCATTGGCTTCCTCACTGACTGGTGTAGATGTCACTGAAACAGTTTTCTGTGATGAACTACTTTCCAGTAAGGGAGCAGGTACAGTTACCTCGTCAAGTTCTACTTTCCTCCCACTCACTTCTTTCGAGAGAAACTCCTTCTCCAGAAAGTTTCCGAATTTAGCAACAAAAGTCTTGCCTTTCGGATCTGTGATAGAAGGTGTATCCAATAGTTTCCTTTGGATATCCTATGAAGACGCACTTCTCCGATTTGAGTTTGAGCTTATCAGGATGAAACTTTTCCATATAAGCATCGCAACCCCAAATTTAAGAAACGACAACTTTGGTTTCTTGCTAAACCACAGTTCATAAGGCGTCGTCTCAACGGATTTTGATGGTGCCCTATTTTAAAACGTGAATGCAGCTGTCTCTAATGCATAACCCCAAAACGATAGTGGTAAAGAGATATCATAGATCACACCATATCAAATAAAGTGCGGTTACGACGTTCGGACACACCATAACGATGTGGTGTTCCAGGTGGCGTGAGCTGTGAAACTATTCCACATTGTTTTAATTGAAGACCAAACTCGTAACTCAAATATTTGTCTCCGCGATCAGATCGCAGAAACTTTATTTTCTTGTTACGATGATTTTTCCACTTCACTCTGAAATTCTTTGAACCTTTCAACTATTTCAGACTTATGTTTCATCAAGTAGATATACCCATATCTGCTCAAATCATCTTGTGAAGGTCAGAAAACAACGATGCTTGCCACGAGCAACAGCACTCATTGGATCGCATACATCGGTATGTATTATTTCCAACAAGTCAGTAACTCGTTCCATTGTTCCGAAGAACGGAGTTTTAGTCATCTTGCCCAAAAGGCACGGTTCGCAAGCATCAAATGATTCATAACCAAGTGATTCCGAAAATCCATCTTTATGGAGTTTCTTCATGCGCTTTACACTGATATGACCCAAACGGCAGTGCCACAAATAAGTTGCACTATCATTATTAACTTTGCATCTTTTGGCATCAATATTATGAATATGTGTATCACTACGATCGAGATCCAATGAACCATTTTCATTGGGTGTGTAACCATATAAGGTTTTATTCATGTAAATAGAACAACAGTTTATTCTCTTACTTAAATGAATAACCGCATTGCAATAAACATGATCAAATCATATTCATGCTCAACGCAAACACCAAATAACATTTATTTAGGTTCAACACTAATCCCGAAAGAATAGGGAGTGTGCGATGATGATCATATCAATCTTGAAACTACTTTCAACACACATCATCACTTCACCCTTAACTAGTTTCTGTTTATTCTGCAACTCCCGTTTCGAGTTACTACTCTTAGCAACTGAACCAGTACCAAATACCGAGGGGTTGCTATAAACACTAGTAAAGCACACATCAAACACCTGTATATCAAATATACCCTTTTTCACTTTGCCATCCTTCTTATCCACCAAATATTTAGGGTAGTTCCGCTTCCAGTGACCATTTCCTTTGCAGTGTAAGCACTCAGTTTCAGGCTTTGGTTCAGCATTGTGCCTCCACACCGCTCCAAACGAAGATTAGCATCCGCAAGGGTGTGAACTTCGGGATACATCATCGTCTCCGCGTGCCTCGGTTATCTCTTACCCGAGCCCCTTTACTTGTGCACTTTACTTTGTGATAGCCATATTGTTCTTTATCATATATCTTGCTATCACATAGTTGCTTATCTTGCTTAGCATAAGTTGTTGGTGCACATGTTGGGTTTCGTAGTAATTTCAAAAAATTTCCTACGCGCACACAGGATCATGTGATGCATAGCAACGAGGGGAGAGTGTTGTCTACGTACCCAACGCAGACCGACTGCGGAAGCGATGACACGACGTAGAGGAAGTAGTCGTACGTCTTCACGATCCAACCGATCAAGCACCGAAACTACGGCACCTCCGAGTTCGAGCACACGTTCAGCTCGATGACGATCCCCGGACTCCGATCCAGCAAAGTGTCAGGGAAGAGTTCCGTCAGCACGACGGCGTGGTGACGATCTTGATGAACTACAGCAGCAGGGCTTCGCCTAAACTCCGCTACAGTATTATCGAGGTATATGGTGGCAGGGGGCACCGCACACGGCTAAGGAATAGATCACGTGGATCAACTTGTGTCAACTTGTGTGTTTAGAGGTACCCCTGCCTCCGTATATAAAGGATGGAGGAGGAGGAGGCCGGCCAAGGCAAAGGTGCGGCCAGGATAGGGAGTCCTACTAGGACTCCAAGTCCTAGTAGGAGTCCACCAAGAGGGGAGGAAGGGAGAAGGAATAGGAGGAGAAGGAGAGGTGGCCGGCCCCCTTTTCCCTAGTCCAATTCGGACTAGAGGGGAGGGGGGGCGCAGCCTTTTTCTCCTCTTCCCACTAAAGCCCATCAAGGCCCAATACTCTTCCCCGTATTCCCGTAACTCCCCGGTACTCCCGAAAATACCCGAATCACTCGGAACCTTTCCGAACTCCGAATATAGTCGTCCAATATATCGATCTTTACGTCTTGACCATTTCGAGACTCCTCGTCATGTCCCCGATCTCATCCGGGACTCCGAACTCCTTCGGTACATAAAAACTCATAAACTCATAATATAACTGTCATCGAAACCTTAAGCGTGCGGACCCTACGGGTTCGAGAACAATGTAGACATGACCAAGACACGTTTCCGGTCAATAACCAATAGCGGGACCTGGATGCCCATATTGGCTCCTACATATTCTACGAAGATCTTTATCGGTCAGACCGCATAACAACATACGTTGTTCCCTTTGTCATCGGTATGTTACTTGCCCGAGATTCGATCGTCGGTATCCAATACCTAGTTCAATCTCGTTACCGGCAAGTCTCTTTACTCGTTCCGTAATACATCATCTCACAACTAACATATTAGTTGCAGTGCTTGCAAGGCTTATGTGATGTGCATTACCGAGAGGGCCCAGAGATACCTCTCCGACAATCGGAGTGACAAATCCTAATCTCGAAATACGCCAACCCAACATCTACCTTTGGAGACACCTGTAATGCTCCTTTATAATCACCCAGTTACGTTGTGACGTTTGGTAGCACCTAAAGTGTTCCTCCGGCAAACGGGAGTTGCATAATCTCATAGTCATAGGAACATGTATAAGTCATGAAGAAAGCAATAGCAACATACTAAACGATCAGGTGCTAAGCTAATGGAATGGGTCATGTCAATCAGATCATTCAACTAATGATGTGACCTCGTTAATCAAATAACAACTCATTGTTCATGGTCAGGAAACATAACCATCTTTGATTAACGAGCTAGTCAAGTAGAGGCATACTAGTGACACTCTGTTTGTCTATGTATTCACACATGTATTATGTTTCCGGTTAATACAATTCTAGCATGAATAATAAACATTTATCATGATATAAGGAAATAAATAATAACTTTATTATTGCCTCTAGGGCATATTTCCTTCAACTCCCGTTTGCCGGAGGAACACTTTGGGTGCTACCAAACGTCACAACATAACTGGGTGATTATAAAGGAGCATTACAGGTGTCTCCAAAGGTAGATGTTGGGTTGGCGTATTTCGAGATTAGGATTTGTCACTCCGATTGTCGGAGAGGTATCTCTGGGCCCTCTCGGTAATACACATCGCATAAGCCTTGCAAGCATTACAACTAATATGTTAGTTGTGAGATGATGTATTAGGAACGAGTAAAGAGACTTGCCGGTAACGAGATTGAACTAGGTATTGGATACCGACGATCGAATCTCGGGCAAGTAACATACCGATGACAAAGGGAACAACGTATGTTGTTATGCGGTCTGACCGATAAAGATCTTCATAGAATATGTAGGAGCCAATATGGGCATCCAGGTCCCGCTATTGGTTATTGACCAGAGACGTGTCTCGGTCATGTCTACATTGTTCTCGAACCGTAGGGTCCGCACGCTTAAAGTTACGATGACGGTTGTTATGAGTTTTATGCATGTTGATGTACCGAAGTTAGTTTGGAGTCCCAAATGTGATCATGGACATGACGAGGAGTCTCGAAATGGTCGAGACATAAAGATTGATATATTGGATGACTATATTCGGACACCGGAAGTGTTCCGGATGAATTTCGGATAAAACCGGAGCACCGGGGGGTTACCGGAACCCCCCCGGGGGTTAATGGGCCTTATGGGCCCAATGTGGAGAAGAGGAAGGGGCTGCCAGGGCAGGCCGCGCGCCCCCTCTCCCCCTAGTCTGAATTGGACAAGGAGGGAGGGGCGGCGCCCCCCCTTTCCTTCTCTCCCCTCTCTCCTAATAGGACAAGGAAAAGGGGGAGGAGTCCTACTCCCGGTAGGAGTAGGACTCCTCCTGCGCCCACCTCCTGGCCGGCCGCACCCCTCCCCTTGGCTCCTTTATATACAGAGGCAGGGGGGCACCCTAGAACACACAAGTTGATCCTCGTGATTGTTCCTTAGCCGTGTGCGGTGCCCCCTGCCACCATATTCCACCTCGGTCATGTCGTTGTAGTGCTCAGGCGAAGCCCTGCGTCGGTAGAACATCATCATCGTCACCACGCCATTGTGCTGACGGAACTCATCCCCGAAGCTTTGCTGGATCGGAGCCCGGGGAGCGTCATCGAGCTGTACGTGTGCCAAGAACTCGGAGGTGCCGGAGTAACGGTGCTTGGATCGGTCGGATCGGGAAGAAGACGTACGACTACTTCCTCTATGTTGTGTCAACGCTTCTGTTGTGATCTACAAGGGTACGTAGATCATACTCTCCCCTCTCGTTGCTATGCATCACCATGATCTTGCGTGTGCGTAGGAAATTTTTTGAAATTACCGCGTTCCCCAACACTTTCCCCCTCCGGCTCCTCTGCCCGAAAACGCGAAACACCGGGGATACTTTCCCGGATGTTTTCCCCCTGTACCGGTATCACCTCTTACCGCGTTAGGGCACCCCTAGCGCCGATACGTGTCATGTCATGCATCGCTATGCATCTGTTTGCTTAAATATTTATTGTTTCTTCCCCCTCTTCTCTCGCTAGAGACACCGAGACCGACGCCGCTGCTACCCAGTACGACTACGGAGTTGATGACCCCTCTCTCTTGCCAGAGCAACCAGGCAAGCCCCCCCCCCCTTGATCACCAGATATCACCTACTCTTCTCTATACTGCTTGCATTAGAGTAGTGTAGCATGTTACTGCTTTCAGTTAATCCTATACTGCTGCATAGCCTGCCCTTGCTACTACTGTTGTTACCTTTTCCTGCTATCCTACTACTTAGTATAGGATGCTAGTGTTCCATCAGTGGACCTACACTCTTGTCCATCTGCGATGCTGTACTACTGGGCTGTGATCACTTCGGGAGGTGATCACGGGCATATACTATATACTTTACACTGTTACATTACCTGTGATACTGTTCGGAGATGGGGGCTGAAGGGGCAGGTGGTTCCTCCCAGGTAGTGGTGGGCCTGGGTTCCCGAAGGCCCCCGACTGTTACTTTGAGGCGGAGCGACAGGGCAGGTTGAGACTACCTGGGTGAGAGGTGGGCCTGGCCTTATTCGGCGTTCGCGGATACTTAACACGCTTAACGAGATCTGGGTATTTGATCTGAGTTGGGTCGTTGACCTTATATGCACTAACCGCCACGTGGGACAAGATATGGGCAGCCGGCGTCGTGGTATCAGCCGAAGCACTTCATGATGTCAGCGACTGAGCGGCGCGCGCCGGATTGGAACGTAAGCCTGCTCTTGTATTAAGGGGGCTAGTTCTGCTTCCGGCCGCCCATGCAACGTGCAGGTGTGCTAAGGGCGATGGGCCCAGACCCCTGTGTGCTTAGGTTTAGACCGGCGTGCTGACCTCTCTGTTGTGCCTAGGTGGGGCTGCGACGTGTTGATCTTCCGCGGCCGGGCATGACCCAGGAAAGTGTGTCCGGCCAAATGGGATCGAGCGTGTCGGGTAATGTGGTGCACCCCTGCAGGGAAGTTTATCTATTCGAATAGCCGTGTCCACGGTAACTGGCGACCCGGAGTTGTACCTTGACCTTATGAAAACTAGAACCGGATACTTAATAAAACACACCCTTCCAAGTGCCAGATACGACCCAGTGGTCGCTCTCCAACAGGGCGACGAGGAGGGGATCGCCGGGTAGGCTTATGCTATGTGATGCTACTTGGAGGACTTCAGTCTACTCTCTTCTACATGCTGCAAGACGGAGGCTGCCAGAAGCGTAGTCTTCGACAGGACTAGCTATCCCCCTCTTATTCTGGCATTCTGCAGTTCAGTCCACTGATATGGCCCTTTACACATATATCCATGCATATGTAGTGTAGCTCCTTGCTTGCGAGTACTTTGGATGAGTACTCACGGTTACCTTGTTCCCCCCGTTTCCCCATTTCTCTACCCGAATGCTGCAGCTAGATGTTGGAGCCCAGGATCCAGACACCACCGTTGACGACGACTCCTACTACACCGGAGGTGCCTACTACTACGTGCTGCCCGCTGGCGACGGCCAGGAGTAGTTAGGAGGACCCAGGCAGGAGGCCTGCGCCTCTTTCGATCTGTATCCCAGTTTGTGCTAGCCTTCTTAAGGCAACTTGTTTAACTTATGTCTGTACTCAGATATTGTTGCTTCCGTTGACTCGTCTATGATCAAGCATTTGTATTCGAGCCCTCGAGGCCCCTGGCTTGTATTATGATGCTTGTATGACTTATTTTTGTTTTAGAGTTGTGTTGTGATATCTTGCCGTGAGTCCCTGATCTTGATCGTACACGTTTGCGTGTATGATTAGTGTACAATTGAATCGGGGGCGTCACAAGTTGGCATCAGAGCCGACTGCCTGTAGGAATCCCCCTTCCAAACTCCTTGGTCGAAGTCGAGTCTAGACATTACAAAACTTTTACTAACATGGCTGTGCGCCTAAGGGGCCCACATCGCCATTGGGTGGTATTAGGATCTTTTATTCCTTGACCTTTACTCTGGGACTCTGATCTCTCCTCTATTCGTGTCAAATGATTTTGCTAACTCTAACACTAGGTTCTCGTAACTATTTCTCCCGGAGATCCCTCATTCCGGAAGATCACCTGCTTCGTCAGAAGATTCTGAGGATATCCCTCGATATTTTCCCTAGACACTTGTTATTCTCATGATCATTTCTCGTCGCTCTTGTTGTTACAAGATGCCTCGAACTATTCTCTGTTGTCCCAAGAATCCTTTGAGTTTACTGTCTTGCGGTTTTATTTCGCATGAAAACCTTTATGGTTTTTTCCCTCACATTTATCGAGGATTCGTTCTTCTCACTCGTTCATGTGTCTCACAAAATTCTTCAGAATACTTTTTGATCTTTCGAAAATCCTCTGCAGCCAGTTATTCTTGAAATTCTTGCCTCCTTGCATTATGGTTAATTCCATATGACTAGTAGTCCTTGATAACATCCCTTGTCTTAGCCATTTTGAGCCTATTGATTCAATATGTGCGTACGCACGCAGTCATCATGTTATCCCTTTTAAAATTATCTTTCCGACTCAGACGTCATTCCGGACATGACTTGGTTCTCGACAATTCAAACCTTTATTGATTGTCCAACTAAGTGTTTTCAACTTATCCATCCTTGATCAGAGCGTCTACTTCTGATCCTTCGTTTTGGAAACCATAATTTCTTTCTATTTAAGCATCAGACTAATCAGGTGATTCTTGAATCCGATGCCTTTGCATTCTTTCTTCCTTTGAGTGAGTACCGATACTCACATCAACTCCGTTGTGGATCACCCGATCCATTGTTGGATTGTTATCCGACAGTGTCCTTCATATTCAATCACCTTGTGAGTTCTTCCCCTGATACATAGTGCATTTGGTAAATTGTATCATCTGCTTGGCCAACCATGCTCTGCTTTCGAGCTTGTGTATTTACTTTTGAAACTTGTGGTATATGTTACTAAGATGCCTGATGGGTTGAACCTATGTCTTCCTCTAATCCGTGAGAACCCAAAAGTTCTCACGAGTCATACTCCTCTGGTGCTTCACCAGATAAAATTTCAACACTGCAACTTCTTCGAAGACGAGAAGTGAATGAAAGGTTATGCATTAAAGAAGTGGGAGTCGACCTTGAACTTTGTGTTCATGCCCATGGACCCGACGTGGAACTTATCATGGAAGATTCTTGTAGTAATAACTTTTTCCTTGGTATAATATCCTTTGGTAACGGTGAATTGATCCTTTGCAATCGTGGTTTCGACCATATGTTCTTCTTAGATCCCATTTCTTGGGCAAGTTTAATCACTTGTCTTATGTGGATCAATACACCAGTCCAACCTTTACTTTGATATTTCGTCGAGTATTACCACCTGGTATCTCGAGGATATCATGCCATTGCACTACATATTATGAACTTTCGATGAAGTACTACCTTTCCCTGTCTTTGTCACTTCATGGGTTCTGGGTTGTTTGTCAACTGAGAACACCGATAAGTGAATCGAGTCCGCACTCTGATTCAATAAGTCTAAGTAATTTTCGTTGCTTATGAGTTTAATAATCCTTCAGGTCATCCCAAGCCTGATCGGCAATATCATTATCGTGCTAAATTTTAACTATGCTACCTGGTCCTTATTCCCGGAGCACAACTTTTGACATGAGCCAAGCTTACGTCGATCTTCCTCGTCTTATCATTTCGCCTTGAACATCAAGCTTGACTCCGAGTGTGTGTTGTATCCGTGGTTCCAATGACCCTTCGCTTCACCATTGCTTTTTCTTGATGTCGTCGTTGTTTGATTGCTTCTTCGTGAAATCTCTAGACAATTGTGTCGTGATCATCATCAACATTTTGAGCTCTTCCTGGATATCAATCAAATTCACGATGGGAAATACCATCCTTGCCCCTCGATGATTGTGTTATCATCGACAACATTCTTGTCTTCCCCCAACACAAACTTATACATGCTATGGACGCAACTTGCAATCCAGCTCGTATTATGTTCTACCATGAAGTATTACCATCTTTTATGTCAAGAATGTTGTTAGAATTTCACCACCTCTTAAGAATTCTTGATATAGTAATACTTCCCGTCATCTCCGTTCATATCTTGGTCCCCGCGTTGTTTCTAACCGGGATACGAGCCATTTAACTTTGATGTGTAATTTCAAAACTTCTAACAACCCTATTGCTTGAAGTTAATGGTTGATAGCTTGATTCTTAGTCTATTGGTTATTGAATCACCATTGTAAGATCGATCGGGCTACTTAGTCCATCCTTCCAGGTACACGTTTTGATCAATGTTTAATTGTGGATGTTCTCCTTGGGCATACATCATTATATCATTTGATCTGACGAATGTTATCTCCTTGTTCACATAATTGTGGAAATCCATCATTTTGGGAATCTCGATGAGTTTTCGCCAAGTCCACCAGCTACCTCCTCATCATCTCCTTGGTTTAATGATGAACTCATGATTCAGGACTTGCTTCCATAGTTCATTTCCCGAGAATCTGGCAGCACCATCTCGTCAAATTGTGTTGCACCTTTCCTTCTCAGGCATCCTGAGTCTGAGTTATCCTGACACCAATCAGATCTAAATCTCGGTCAGATATGATGGTTGGAACATATTTCCAAGAGTTATAACAATGGTCTTTATGTGACCCGGTAAGGTGTTGTCATGCCTAGCACACCTGGCCGGAGGCCCTATTGTTATAGATTCCTTTTCAACAAGGTTATCCATTCTTCCATTTGGAAACGGTAAGACTTATTCAATAAGTTGTTTTCGATGGATCCTTCTTATCCAAAGCCTGACCTTTGCTTGAAGACCATGTCAATACTGTCTCGAAGCATGTTTGTGGTAGTCCGATTTTCAACAAGAACATTTGAATCCCAATGCTAAATGTTCCTGCTCAATTATCCGAACACCGTTGTATGGGTAATGTCATGAAATTTTTCTCCCCTTACCTAAAGGGTTTTCTACATTATATCCTGTTATGGATATCATGCTCTGCTTATCATTGGGAAGGATATACCCCTGAAATATCTGATAACCATATTTTCCTTTCCATTATTTGGTTTAACCTTTCTGGTGATCATTATGGTCTAAGCAGTATTAATTCCCTGCTTATGTAAACCCCTCGGTGTACAATTCTGTCAGTAAGACCCTGTTACTTTTGTTGATGACATTCCGGTAACCACCGATGGACGAGAACTTTGCCTATTGGTCCGCCTCGTAGCAACGAGCAGGAAAATGGTTCTCTTCGTCCCTCACCCTTGGTACCAACATTGTTGCCGACATAACTGACATGGTACTCTCTGACATGCCTTGCTATCATGACCGTGCAAGATGTCACTGCTCCTATAAAAAAACCACATGGTGGGCCCATAACCCACAGTTCCACAGGATCGAAACCTGACTCTCCTGTACACCCCCTATTCCCAAAGTTATTCCCCGCACGTGGCCTCGTATGTAAATTCATGGGCCACCGTCCTAGTGATCTATTCTGGTAACAGACGCAATATTCAATCTCGTTGCTCTGGACCCCTTCCGCATGTTGTTTCAGACATCGAACGATTGCCTATCTGTTTGAAACTTCTCATGGTACCTTCTTACTTTACTCTTGATATTTTCTTAAGTATCTATTCGAGAGTTACTTTCTACCACATTCCCTGAGTTATCTGCTAGATAGCCAACCTTGTAAGGTACGTTCTTCCGCAGTTACCCCTTACCTATTCGTAAGTACGTTGGAGTTCCCAAAGAAAAGGACGACTTCACCATGATGACCTGAAGCAGAGGAATGAAGACGCCAATGTAATGGATCGACCTCTTCGAGAAGAGCAACCAAGACCGAGAAGATCCGTTAGAATCTCGTAACCAGAACTTTCCACCCTTACCCCCACCTCTTAAATCTCGGGACGAGATTTCTTGTAGTAGAGGAGAATTGTGACACCCGGATAATTAAACTACAGTAATTCCCTGCTAATGATGCCATGTCACCTCTGTCACTGTAGTTAATCTCGGGTTAGTTCATAACGGTTCAAATCTAAATTTGTATTAAAGTCAAACGATAAAGGTTTTCAAAAGTTAAAACTAAAATGTTCAAGATGGGTAAAATAAGTCAGGAGTAATTATGGTGGAGAAACCACATTTTGATAAAATAGTTAGGTGCTCAAAAAAATAAAATAAACAAAACAGTAACCAAAAACTAATAATAAAATGCCTTTGGCATTTTATAAAATATTAAACTATTTTATTTTGGTTAAGAATTAATGTGACTGTAGTATATTTAGTTATACTAGTTTAGGAGCTACCTCTACATATTTTTAAATTGCAAGTAAAGTAAAAACAGTAAAAAAAAGAATGAACAAAAGCAAAAGGAAAAACGATCAGAAATAAAAAAAGGGGCAAGGCGCCCTTCCCCCTGGGCCGTTTGACCCACCTGACCACTAGCAGGCCGGCCCACCCCATTGCCCCTGGCCAACATGGCCTATTTCCCCACACCCGACCGAAACCCTAACTGCTACCCCCAGTCCCCTTGATCCCCCACTTCCCTCGCTCCCCTCCCCCGTCCAGATTGGGGCAACCGCGCCCCTGACCCGCCGACGCCGATGCCGCACGCCACCTCGCCGGCGCCCCGGTGACCACTGCCGTCGCCGGACCTTCTGTGCCTCTCCCTTGTGAGATCGGCCCGCTCGTCGCGCCTCCCGCGTCGCCCACTGCCCCTGGACAACGCCGCCACCACCATGACGTAGTCGACTGCCGGAGCACCACCAGCCACATCGCCGGAGCTGAGCCGGCGATGTCCTCTGCCTCGTTGTTGGCGGGGCAGGGCCTCGGCGGAGCCGGCGGTGTCCTCTGCCTCGTTGTTGGCGCCGCAGGGCCTCGGTGGAGCAGGGCCTCGTCGACGCCAGCGGAGCGGGGACTCGTCGGAGCCGGCATTGTCCTCTGCCTCATCCTCGGTCTCGCCAAACAGTGCCTCGCTCGCTTCATCGCCGTCTTTGCTAGCCTCTTTGTAGGCGGCCGCAGCCTCCGCCACCCGCATGCGGTACTGCCAGCGCTCGAGGCGGCCCTTGCGGGCGGAGCGGTACGAGTCGAGAAGCGCCTCCTGCTCCGCCCGCTCCGCGGCAATCTGCTCCTCCGCCTGCAGGTGCTCCTAGAGGAGATGGTGGTTGTAGGCGGCATCGGCCTGCGCCTCCCGGAACTGCTCCTGACGCATCTGCCTCACACTATCCATATATTGGGCACAGGCCTCGCTGATGGTCATGGTGCAATGCACCGACGAGGATGGCGCGGAGGAGGGGGTTGGCACCGGATCGTCAACTACCATATTCTCCATTGGGACGTCGTCGTCATCCGGCTGCTTGCCGGCCAGCCGGTCGGCAGCAATGGCTGCCATCTCCTTGTGGTCCGTCGTCCGTGTTGGGGATCGTAGCAGAAATTTAAAATTTTCGACGCATCACCAAGATCAATCTATGGAGTAATCTAGCAACGAGGGGAAGGGGAGTGCATCTACATACCATTGTAGATCGCTAAGCGGAAGCGTTGCAAGAACGCGGATGAAGGAGTCGTACTCGTAGCGATTCAGATCGCGATTGATTCCGATCTAAGCGCTGAACCACGACGCCTCCGCGTTCAACACACGTGCAGCCCGGTGACGTCTCCCACGCTTTGATCCAGCAAGGGGAGAAGGAGAGGTTGGGGAAGACTCCATCCAGCAGCAGCACGGCGGCGTGGTGGTGAAGGAGGAGCGTGGCAATCCTGCAGGGCTTCGCCAAGCACCGCGGGAGAGGAGGAGGACTTAGGAGAGGGGGAGGGCTATGCCAGAACTTGGGAGTGGCTGCCCGCCCACCCCCCACATATATATATAGGGGCAAGGGAGAGGGGGGGGCGGCCCCTCAGGTCCAATCTGAGGAGGGGGCGGCGGCCAGGGCGGTTGCCTTGCCCCCCAAGGTAAGGGGGCGCCCCCCCCTTAGGGTTCCCCCAAACCCTAGGCGCATGGGCCCTAGGGGGGAGGTGCCCAGCCCACTAAGGGGCTGGTCCCTCTCCACAAACAGCCCATAGGGCCCTCCGGGGCAGGTGGACCCTCCCGGTGGACCCCCGGAACCCCTTCGGTGGTCCCGGTAGAATACCGATAACCCCCGAATTATTCCGGTGACCATATGATGACTTCCCATATATAAATCTTTACCTCCGGACCATTTCGGAACTCCTCGTGATGTCTGGGATCTCATATGGGACTCCAAAAAACATTCGGTAACCACGTACATCTATTCCCTATAACCCTAGCGTCATCGAACCTTAAGTGTGTAGACCCTACGGGTTCGGGAGACACGTAGACATGACCGAGACAACTCTCCGGCCAATAACCAACAGCGGGATCTAGATACCCATGTTGGTTTCCACATGTTCCACGATGATCTCATCGGATGAACGACGATGTCAAGGATTCAATCAATCCCGTATTCAATTCCCTTTGTCTACCGGTATAGTGCTTGCCCGAGATTCGATCGTCGGTATCTCGATACCTTGTTCAATCTCGTTACCGGCAAGTCTCTTTACTCGTTCCGTAACACATCATCTCGTGATAAACTCCTTGGTCACATTGCACATATGATGATGTCCTACCGACTGGGCCCAGAGATACCTCTCCGTCACACGGAGTGACAAATCCCTGTCTCGATTCGTGCCAACCCAACAGACACTTTTGGAGATACCCGTAGTGTACCTTTATAGCCACCCAGTTACCTTTTGACGTTTGGTACACCCAAAGCATTGCTACGGTATCCGGGAGTTGCACAATCTCATGGTCTAAGGAAATGATACTTGACATTAGAAAAGCTTTAGCATACGAACTACACGATCTTGTGCTAGGCTTAGGATTGGGTCTTGTCCATCACATCATTATCCTAATGATGTGATCCCATTATCAACTACATCCAATGTCCATGCTCAGGAAATCGTAACCATCTATTGATCAACGAGCTAGTCAACTAGAGGCTTACTAGGGACATGGTGTTGTCTATGTATCCACACATGTATCTGAGTTTCCTATCAATACAATTATAGCATGGATAATAAACGATTATCATGAACAAGGAAATATGATAATAACCAATTTATTATTGCCTCTAGGGCATATTTCCAACAGTCTCCCACTTGCACTAGAGTCAATAATCTAGTTCACATCGCCATGTGATTAACACTCACAGGTCACATCGCCATGTGACCAACATCCAAAGAGTTTACTAGAGTCAATAATCTAGTTCACATCACTATGTGATTAACACTCAATGAGTTCTGGGTTTGACCATGTTATGCTTGTGAGACAGGTTGTAGTCAACGGGTCTGCAATATTCAGATCCATATGTATTTCGCAAAACTTTATGTCATATCGTAGATGCTGCTACCACGTTCCACTTGGAGCTATTCCAAATTGTTGCTCCATTATACGTATCTGGTATCTCTACTCAGAGCTATCCGGATAGGTGTTAAGCTTGCATCGACGTAACTCTTTACATCGAACTCTTTATCACCTCCATAACCGAGAAACATATCCTTATTCCTCTAAGGATAATTTTGACCGCTATCTGGTGATCCACTCCTAGATCACCTTTGTACCCTCTTGCCAGACATGTAGCAAGGCACACATCAGGTGCGGTACTCAGCATGGCATACCGTATAGAGCCTATGACAAAAGCTTAGGGGACGACCTTCGTCCTTCCTCTTTCTTCTGCCGTGGTCAATCTTTGAGTCTTTACTCAACTTCACACCTTGCAACTCAGATAAGAATCCCTTCTTTGACTGGTCTATTTTGAACTCTTTCAAAATCATGTCAAGGTGTGCATTCCTTGAAAGTATCATCAGGCATCTTGATCTATCTCTATAGATCTTGATGCCTAATATGTAAGCAGCTTTATCCAGGTCTTCCTTTGTAAGTCACTCCTCAAACAACCGTTTATGCTTTCCAGAAATTCTACATTATTTCGAATCAACAATATGTCATCCACATATATTTATCAGAAATGTTGTAGTGCTCCCACTCACTTTCTTGTAAATACAAGTTTCTAGCAAACATTGTATAAACCTAAAAGCTTTGATCATCTCATCAAAGCATACATTCCAACTCCGAGATGCTTACTCCAGTCCTTAGAAGGATTGCTGGAGCTTTGCATACTTGTTAGCATCTTTCAGGATTGACAAAACCTTCTGGTTGTATCACATACAACCTTTCCTCAAGAAAATCATCAAGGAAACAATATTTTGACATCCTATCTGCAAGATTTCATAAATAATGCAATACCTGCTAATATAATTCCAACAGACTCTTAGCATCGCTACGAGTGAGAAAGTCTCAACGTAGTCAACTCCTTGAACTTGTCGGAAAAACATCTTAATGACAAGTCGAGCTTTCTTAATGGTGATACTTACCATCATTGTCCGTCTTTCTTTTAAAATCCATATATACCCAACAGCCTTACGACCATCAAGTAGTTCTTCAAAAGTTTACACTTTGTTTTCATGCATGGATCCTCTCTCGGATTTTATGGCCTCGAGCCAATTTTCAGAATCCGGGCCCACCATCGCTTCTCCATAGCTCGTAGGTTCATTGTTGTCTAGCAACATGACTTCCAAGATAGGATTACGTACCACTCTGAAGTAGTATGCATCCTTGTCGTCCTACGAGGTTTGGTAGTGACTTGATCCGAAGTTTCATGATCACTATCATAAGCTTCCACTTCAATTGGTGTAGGTTCCACAGGAACAACTCCCTGTGCCTTGCTACACACTAGTTGAAGTGACGGTTCAATAACCTCATCAAGTCTCCACCATCCTCCCACTCAATTCTTTCGACAGAAACTTTTCCTTGAGAAAGGACCCGATTCGAGAAACAATCCCTATTGCTTTCGGATCTGAGACAGGAGGTATACCCAACTATTTTGGGTGTCCTATGAAGATTCATTTATCCTCTTTGGGTTCGAGCTTATCAGCCTGAAAACTTTTTCACATAAGCGTCGCAGCCCCAAACCTTTTAAGAAATGACAGCTTACCTTTCTCTGAACCATAGTTCATACGGTGTCGAATGAAACGGAATTGCGTGGTGCCCTATTTAAAGTGAATGTGGTTGTCTCTAATGCCTAACCCATAAACTATAGTGGTAATTCGATAAGAGACATCATGGTATGCACCACATCCAATAGGGTGCAGTTATGATGTTCGGACACACCATCACACTATGGTGTTCTAGGCGGTATTAGTCGTGCAACAATTTCCACAATGTCTTAATTGTGTGCCAAACTCGTAATTCAGATATTCATCTCTATGATCATATCATAGACATTTTATCCTCTTGTCACGATGATCTTCAACTTCATTCTGAAATTACTTGAACCTTTCAATAATTCAGACTTGTGTTTCATCAAGTAAATATACTTAGCATCTACTCAAATCATCTGTGAAGTAAGAACATTACGAAATCCACTGCGTGCCTCAACACTCATTGGACTGCACACATCAAAATGTATTACTTCCAACAAGTTGCTTTCTTGTTCCATCTTACTGAAAACGAGGCCTTTTAGTCATCTTGCCCATGTGGTATGATTTGCATGTCTCAAGTGATTCAAAATCAAGTGATTCCAAACGATCCATCTGTATGGAGTTTCTTCATGCATATATACCAATAGACATGGGTCGCATGTCTCAATCTTTTCAAAAACGAGTGTGTCCAAAGATCCATCAACATGGAGCTTCTTCATGCGTTTTATACCAATATGACTCGAATTGCAGTGCCACAAGTATGTGGTACTATCATTACTATCTTATATCTTTTGGCATGAACATGTGTATCACTACGATCGAGATTCAATAAACCATTCATTTTAGGTGCAAGACCATTGAAGGTATTATTCAAATAAACAAAGCAACTATTATTCTCCTTAAATGAATAACCGTATTGCAATGAACATAATCCAATCATGTCTATGCTCAACGCAAGCACCAAATAACAATTATTTAGGTTTAACACCAATCCCGATGGTAGACGAAGCATGCGATGTTTGATCACATCAACCATGGAAACATTTCCAACACATATCGTCGTCTCACCTTTGGCTAGTCTCCGTTTATTCTGTAGCCTTTTATTTCGAGTTACTAACACTTAGCAACCGAACCGGTATCTAATACCCTGCTGCTACTAGGAGTACTAGTAAAGTACACATTTAATATAATGTATGTCCAATACATACTTCTGTCAACCTTGCCAGCCTTCTCATCTACCAAGCATCTAGGGTGGTTCTGCTTCAGTGACCGTTCCCCTTATTACAGAAGCACTTAGTCTCGGGATTGGGTTTGGGTTTCTTCACTAGAGCAGCAACTGATTTGTCGTTTCATGAAGTATCCCTTTCTTGCCCTTGCCCTTCTTGAAACTAGTGGTTTTGCTAACCATCAACAATTGATGCTCCTATTTGATTTCTACTTTCGCGGTGTCGTGAATAGCTCAAGGATCATATCTATCCCTGATATGTTATAGTTCATCACGAAGCTCTAGTAGCTTGGTGACAGTGACTTTGGAGAACCATCACTATCTCATCTGGAAGATTAACTCCCACTCGATTCAAGCGATTGTAGTACTCATACAATCTGAGCACATGCTCAACGATTGAGCTTTTCTCCTTAGTTTGCAGGCTTAGGAAACTTGTCAGAGGTCTCACACCTCTTGACGTGGGCACTAGCCTGAAATCCCAATTTTAGTCCTTGGAACATCTCATATGTTCTGCGATGTTTCAAAAACGTCTTTGGTGCCACAATTCTAAACCATTTAGCATTACGCACTGAACTATCATTTAGTCATCAAAACGTGTATGTTAGATGTTCGCAACATCCACAACTGACGCTTGAGGTTTAGCTCACTTAGCGGTGCATTAAGGACATAAACCTTCTGCGCAGCAATGAGGACAATCCTCAGTTTGCAGACCCAGTCCGCATAATTGCTACTATCAACTTTCAACTAAATTTTCTCTAGGAACATATCTAAAGCAGTAGAACTAAAGCGTAAGCTACGACATAATTTGCAAAGTCCTTTCGACAATGTTCATGATAATTGAGTTCATTTGATTATTTAATGAACTCCCACTCAGATAGACATCCCTCTAGTCATCTAAGTGATACATGATCCGAGTCAACTAGGCCGTGTCCGATCATCACGTGAGACGGACTAGTCATCATCGGTGAACATCTTCATGTTGATCGTATCTTCTATATGACTCATGTTCGACCATTCGGTCTTTCGTGTTCTGAGGCCATGTCTGTACATGCTAGGCTCGTCAAGTCAACCTAAGTGTATTGCGTGTGTAAATCTGGCTTACACCCGTTGTATTCGAACGTTAGAATCTATCACACCCGATCATCACGTGGTGCTTCGAAACAACGAACCTTCGCAACGGTGCATAGTTAGGGGGAACACTTTTCTTGACATTATTGCGAGGGATAATCTTATTTAAGCTACCATCGTTCTAAGCAAATAAGATGTAAAACATGATAAACATCACATGCAATCAAATAGTGACATGATATGGCCAATATCATTTTGCTCCTTTTGATCTCCATCTTAGGGGCGCCGTGATCATCATCGTCACCGGCATGACACCATGATCTCCATCATCGTGTCGTCATGAAGTTGTCTCATCATCTATTACTTCTACTACTATGGCTAACGGTTTAGCAATAAAGTAAAGTAATTACATAACGTTTATGTTGACACGCAGGTCATAAATAAATTAAGACAACTCCTATGGCTCCTACCGGTTGTCATACTCATCGACATGCAAGTCGTGATTCCTATTACAAGAACATGATCAATCTCATACATCACATATATCATTCATCACATCCTTTTGGCCATATCACATCACACGGCATATGCTGCAAAAACAAGTTAGACGTCCTCTAATTGTTGTTGCAAATTTTTACGTGGCTGCTATAGGTTTGTTAGCAAGAACGTTTCTTACCTACGCCAAAACCACAACGTGATATGCCAATTTCTATTTACCCCTCATAAGGACCCTTTTCATCGAATCCGATCCGACTAAAGTGGGAGACACAGACACCCGCTAGCCACCTTATGCAACTAGTGCATGTCAGTCGGTGGAACCTGTCTCGCGTAAGAGTACGTGTAAGGTCGGTCCGGGTTGCTTCATCCCACGATGCCGTCGAATCAAGATAAGACTAGTAACGGCAAGTAAATTGACAATATCAACGCCCACAACTGCTTTGTGTTCTACTCGTGCATAGAAACTACGCATAGACCTAGCTCATCATGCCACTGTTTGGGGATCATAGCAGAAATTTAAAATTTTCTATGCATCACCAAGATCAATCTATGGAGTAATCTAGCAACGAGGGGAAGGGGAGTGCATCTACATACCCTTGTAGATCGCTAAGCGGAAGCGTTGCAAGAACGCGGATGAAGGAGTCGTACTCGTAGTGATTCAGATCGCGGTTGATTCCGATCTAAGCGCCGAACCACGGCGCCTCCGTGTTCAACACACGTGCAGCCCGGTGACGTCTCCCACGCCTTGATCCAGCAAGGGGAGAAGGAGAGGTTGGGAAGACTCCGTCCAGCAGCAGCACGACGGCGTGGTGGTGAAGGAGGAGCGGGGCAATCTTGCAGGGCTTCGCCAAGCACCGCGGGAGAGGAGTAGGACTTGGGAGAGGGGGAGGACTGCGCCAGAACTTGGGTGCGGCTGCCCTCCCACCCCCCACATATATATAGGGGCAAGGGATAGGGGGCCGGCCCCCTCAGATCCAATCTAAGGAGGGGGCGACGGCCAGGGGGGTTGCCTTGGCCCCCAAGGCAAGGGGGCGCCCCCCTTAGGGTTCCCCCAAACCCTAGGCGCATGGGCCCTAGGGGGGAGGCGCCCAGCCCACTAAGGGGCTGGTCCCTCTCCACAAACAGCCCATAGGGCCCTCCGGGGCAGGTGGACCCTCCCGGTGGACCCCAAGAACCCCTTCGGTGGTCCCGGTACAATACCGGTAACCCCCGAATTATTCCGGTGACCGCATGATGACTTCCCATATATAAATATTTACCTCCGGACCATTCCGGAACTCCTCGTGATGTCCGGGATCTCATCCGGGACTCCGAACATCATTCAGTAACCACGTACATCTATTCCCTATAACCCTAGCATCATCGAACCTTAAGTGTGTAGACCCTACGGGTTCGGGAGACACGTAGACATGCCAGAGACAACTCTCTAGCCAATAACCAACAGCGGGATCTGGATAGCCATGTTGGTTCCCACATGTTTCATGATGATCTCATCGGATGAACCATGATGTCAAGGATTCAATCAATCCCGTATTCAATTCCCTTTGTCTACCGGTATAGTACTTGCCCGAGATCCGATCGTCGCTATCTCCATACCTTGTTCAATCTCGTTACCGGCAAGTCTCTTTACTCGTTCCGTAACACATCATCCCGTGATCAAATCCTTGGTCACATTGCGCATATGATGATGTCCTACCGAGTGGGCCCAGAGATACCTCTTCGTCACACGGAGTGACAAATCCCAGTCTCGATTCGTGCCAACCCAACAGACACTTTTGGAGATACCCGTAGTGTACCTTTATAGCCACCCAGTTACGTTGTGACGTTTGGTACACCCAAAGAATTCCAACGGTATCTAGGAGTTGCACAATCTCATGGTCTAAGGAAATGATACTTGACATTAGAAAAGCTTTAGCATACGAACTACACGATCTTGTGCTAGGCTTAGGATTGGGTCTTGTCCATCACATCATTCTCCTAATGATGTGATCCTGTTATCAACGACATCCAATGTCCATGGTCAGGAAACCGTAACCATCTATTGATCAATGAGCTAGTCAACTAGAGGCTTACTAGGGACATGGTGTTGTCTATGTATCCACACATGTATCTGAGTTTCCTATCAATACAATTATAGCATGGATAATAAACGAATATCATGAACAAGGAAATATGATAATAACCAATTTATTATTGCCTCTAGGGCATATTTCCAACAGTCCGCCGTCCGGAAGTGCGCTGGAGCGCGAGGAAGCCATGGTGGGCAGTAGTGGTGTGGATAGGAGAAAGGGAACAAATGCGGATGACTGCGGCTATGGCCGGCGCAAGAGTTTATATAGCAATGGTGGGCGGGCGGAGGGACGGACGTGTGGCGCCGGAGTAGCCGCCTCGGCAACCGCGTATCATTAATGTGGGCGGTAGATGGACGGACGGACGACACTTGTGTCATTTGAAGGCAGAGCAATCACGTGCTCCGGGAAGCGGGGCGGGCAGCGCTGACTGTTTCGGGCGGAAAGCGCGCGCGGGCGAGGAGATGACTTTACTTGGAGAGGATGACAATGGGGACCCACCAGGTCCATAGCCTCACGTACGCAAGTGCCTCCTTATTATATATATGTATGTATAAAACTATACTCCCTCCATCTAGGGGAATAAGTCGTATTAGAAGGTGCATCACGACCTAGGTGCAAGCAGATTGGTGGAAAAGAAGAATATTTCTCTCTTCTAAACACAACATTTAATCACAGCATTTAAGAGGGTGACTTATTAGCTACCCATGCAGGCCATCGTAATTCATAGCATGCAAAGCGCTTTTATTTCTTGCCTAATAACCGCATGTACGTGCTGCATGCATTGGTCCTTGCCCGAGCAAAAAAAAGGGAGGAAAGGGGTTTCCACGGGAGACAACGAGGCAGAGGTGGAAGCGCTCGCTGGAGTAATTTATTTTGCTTCCCCCTGGTTTCCTGACATCACGGTCCCACACCATTGTCAACCTATGTAGTAGTCAATAAACGAGAGAATTGTACAAGAAGTGGCCGACAACTGGGACCAAGCAGCTCGAGCAGTATTTGTGTTTTTGAGGTGTGAGCACTGCAGAGTTTTTTGATGTTTAGCTCAGATATTAATTTTTCTCCTCTGAACAACAACGAAAACATCGCTGTAGGTATTAACTGGGCGGGCTGTGGCCCATCTAGCCCAGGCCAGATATCCAGCCCAGATATTAATTTTTTTCAAGCTGAAAATGGCTAGCCCAGCTATACTTTTTTTAGGAATACCCAGGCAAGGTCAAGTTGTTATTCTCCGCCCCGCTGGGCTGCAAATCTTTCCTAGGAGGGATGCATTAGGCTTAACAAGAAAATGGGCTTTAAGAAATAATAAATGGGATGTAATTATAAAAACTAGGCAGTAACTATAAAAAAATGCACCAAACATGTGATTACTTTATAAAATATTATTTTTGGATATTGATAATTTTAATTTCATTAATTGTTGCGAGCGTAATGTTTCATTGGATTTTTACGTACTATAAATTTATTTAATCTGACTAGAAATTTTGGGAAAAAAATATTTCGGATCCCATCAAAATGTGGGAAATTTTATTGAACTCTGTTTTGAACGGTTGGTTGAAATGGGCTGTACTTTTAACAAACTATAAATGGGCTGTAGTAAATTCCATTAGAATTCAAAAATGGGCTGCACATTCTTACAAATCTCAAATGGGCTATAAGTTCTCTGCCACACACTTCTGGCCTTACTAAGTTGACGCGTCCCCTAAAAAAACAGAGTTGACGCGTATGCAAGGCTTTGTCAACTTATAGTCAACACACGGTTCTAGCAGCAGTGACCGTTGGATGTCCATCCAACGGATGCCGTGCTTCTTCTTCAATCTCGGATATTCTAGCTTCAGCCGCCCAAAAAATGATTCCCCCTGACATCTGGGACGCACCGTTTCGGAAGCTGACCTGTGGGCCTACTGAGTTGACGTACCAAGGGCTTTGTCAACTTAGTCCATATAAACGATTCTAGCTGCAGTGACCGTACGATGTCCATCCAACGGCCGTAGTGCTTCTTCAACCTCTGGTCTTCTTGCTCCAGCCGCCCAAAGCAGCGCCGGTCGTGCCGCCTGCTCCTGCCTCCCGTGGCCGGCTGTGCTACCGCGGAGGCCTCACCGCCCCCTACTATTCCCACCGCTGGCCAGGCCTTGCGGCGACGGCAGCCTCACACCGCAGCCGAACGAGTGAACCCTCATACTCCTCTCCGCGTGGGCATCCACTGCCACGTCTTCATCGGCTCCGCTTCGTCCCCTTCCTAGGCCTCGCCGTCGTCCACCGCCCTGGTGCTCTCGGCGCGGCGTGGTCAACGTGGTCAAGGAACGACTTCCATCGGACGTGGACTGTAGGTGGAGAGGCTGACAGCTGGGTCCACGGCGGCAGCAAGGAAGTGCCTCCTTATTACACGGAAAATAATGATTCCTCCACCTGACAGCAGGGACCCACCGGACGGGCCACCATATTTCGCGAAAAAACATTTCCCCTCTAACTGCTGAGACCCACCAGCTACACCTTCGCACGCAAGGAAGTGCGTCCGGGCAAAAAAAAACGATTCGCCCCCCTGACTGCTGGGACCCACCAGTTACATCTTCGCACGCAATGAAGTGCGTCCGGGCAAAAAAAACCAAAACGATTCGCCCCCCTGACTGCTGGGACCCACCAGCCCCCCGACTGCTGGGACCCACCAGCTACATCTTCGCACGCAAGGAAGTGCGTCCGGGCAAAAACAAAACGATTCGCCCCCTGACTGCTGGGACCGACCAGCTACATCTTCGCAGGCAAGGAAGTGCCTGATAGTCGGGACCCACCTGGTCGAAGCGTACGTAGCGTTTTCATTCTGGTCGCGAACGTGTACGTACATACTGGTCGATGTAGAGGCGCGCACGTGTCATAGTAGAGACGCGCACGTGTCGTAGTAGAGGCGCGCACGTAGCATGTACACGTACGTACAGTGGCCAGGGTGCAAGAAAGAAAATACGGCCACATATGTGTACATACGGGCGGGGTCTCGAACGCCTACTCGCGCATACGTACGGTGAGGGCTCGTGTACATGGCTGGGTCGGAACGGAGAAACAACATCGTCGTCGTGTTCATGGGGAGGCAACGGAATGCGTGGTGTGGCGTACCGCAAAACGGGACTCCACGGGATATTGTTCATCTCCACCGTCGACCCCCTCCAGCCTCCACGAGCTACTGTTCATCCACCGTCGACCTCCTCCAGCCTCCACGGGCTCCTGCTCATCCAGCCTCCACCGCGCGCTACTCCACCGGCTACTGTTCAACCACCCCTCCACCGTCTACTGTTCATCCAGCCCTCCACACCACGGGGTCCTGTTCAACCACCCCTCCACGGGCACCCCTCCACCGTCTACGGTTCATCCTGCCCTCCACACCACAGGGTCCTGTTCATCCACCCCTCCACGGGCACCCCTCCACCGTCTACTGTTCATCCAGCCCTCCACCACACCACGGGGTCCTGTTCATCCAGAGGCAACACCACGGGGTCCTGTTCATCCACCCCCACCGGGAACTGTTCATGCAAACCCCCCTGCAACGCTCACTGTTCATCCAGAGGCCGCATCGATCGGCTTCAGTTAGTAGTAGTAGCCAAGGAATCGCTCGATCAGGTTCAGTTAACAGCCATCGATCGATCGCTCGGGTTCAGTAACGCGTAGCCTGCAGTGCAATCGCTC
Organism: Triticum dicoccoides; assembly: GCF_002162155.2. NCBI lineage: Eukaryota > Viridiplantae > Streptophyta > Magnoliopsida > Poales > Poaceae > Triticum > Triticum dicoccoides. The sequence goes on from NC_041388.1 coordinate 537,393,911, forward strand.
GGGTTCAGTTAGAGCCCAACGCCTCACTCGGGTTCAGTTAGAGCCAACGCCTCGCACACACGCGCGTACGTGTACGAGAGAAACGCGCATCGCTCGGCCCCCGACCTCCCACCGTAACCGGGAACTCCCCGAAATTTTCCTCCCCCTCGCTTCTACCACGGTTTTTTCCGTCATGGACGGCCCAAAGAATGTCATGCAGCTGCGTCTCCGGCCCGCCCAGGACGAAAAGCCCATTTTCTGTCATGATTTTTTTGTCATAGAAGTAGGAGCCCACCACATCTATGATGATACCGGGTTTTGTCACAATTATCGTCATAGAAGTGTCATATGTATGACAGAAAAAAAATTCGTTCGGCCCAAAATGTCATGGATGTGTCTTTTTTTGTAGTGTTTAATATCTCTTGTTGATACACATCCCCCGGATTCTCCGTACAATCGAGCAGGATGCTGACGTTATTGGCATGTGGCCACGTCAGAATATCGCACGTACCTGGACACTAGGGGCTTATTACAAACGGCACTATTTAGCCCGGTTTACATCATAAAGACCGAATACCTTAGGAAGTGTTCGGCATCGCGAGGATGGCCTTATATGCATCAGCTCCAAATCATGTCTTTGGTCAAATGTTGGGTTTGCCCGGCTCCTGTGTTTTGCTGCCTTACGTTCTGCTCTATCGGCTAAGGCGCCACCAGGAGAACTACTGCGATTGTGCCCTGGTTCATCCGGACGAGCACCTCAGTAGAGAAAGCCGAAAACTGACTATCATGATATAGCGTGAGACTGGTCAACCACTCGATGACCTAGCGGAATCTTCGGGATTACTCCGCCTTAACGAAGGGCCGTTTCCCGGCCAGGCATGTACGCGCCCCGAATTTGGACGAGCGCGGAGCAACCAGGGGCTATATAGTAGCCCCACCGTCAAACTCCTCTGGCTAAGTGAAAGTGTTAAAGCATTATAGTCTGATTGCCTAGTTCGCTCCACCATCACCTCCTTAATGGACAAAGACGTTGGATCAAGTGTGAACGTGCGTCTTCTGCAAACACCCCTGCATTATATGCGTGGGGGCTGAAGCCGACGACTGCCATCTTTCAGGTTATATACATATATACATAAACGGCCGCACAGGAGGTATTATAATTCTTTCAGGCAAAAATATAAAATAGCCTTTACAATTCAGTAAAACATCATTTTTCGATAAGAATACATGCCATTAGAGCATAATATTCTTCGAGCACTGCGCTTCTATTGAACGAGCGCCCTCAAGAACTTCTCGAAAGTAGTGCTCGGCAGGTACTCGGCTCTCGTCCGAATCTTGGGCTGCAATGGCGGTGGCGTCCATCTCTGCCCAGTATGTCTTGACACGGGAAAGGGCCATCCGCGCATCCTCTACGCACGTCGACCTCTTCATCACGTTGATACGTGGCACTGCACCAAGGAATTGCTGCACCAAACTAAAATAACTGTTCGGCTTTGGCCCTTCTAGCCCCAGATGATCCACAACAGACCTCATGGCAAGTCCGGACAATCTATTAAGCTCGGCCCATTCAGCCAACCGATCAGTCAATGGAAGCGGGCGCTCTGGAATGTTAAATTGTGACCAGAACAGCTTTTCCACTTTGCAATCTTTTTGATCTCGGAAGTATTCGGCTGCATCGGTAGCACTCGCTGCTAAGTCCAGATACGCGTCCGTAGTGCTCCACAGCTGGTCCAAAGGGGCATACTTAGGATCTCCAAACTTCATTCGCAGCATAAAGGGCTTCCCAGCCGCGATATCCCTGGCTTAACGTAGCTCCTCCTTGATCGCTCTCATTGTGGAGCGGGTGTCTTTGGATGCCACCGTGGCCTTCTCCAGGTCTGTCCTCTTCGCTCGATCTTCATTTTTGAGAAGCTCGTAACGGTCAGCGGCATTCTTCAATTCCACAACCATCCTGGCTATTTCTTCCTTGCTTTGGCAGTGAGCAGCCTGTTCGGCTTTCAGCTCCTCGAATGCCTTCAGGGCAGCCGCATCACTTTTCCTGGCTTGATCTTTATCTTGGGCAAGTTCCGCCTGAAGGTTCTCCACGGCCGCAGCTCCATCTGCATTCAGAAACATATATATGCATGAATTTTTAGTGTGCGGAGCTCTTTTTGGGCGCTTGTTGGAGATGCTCTTAGTGATCTACATATATATGCCGCATGTTAACTTCACAAATAGGCCAAATCTCAATAGGTGGTCATCCACGTACTATGTTCTATTCATCTAAGTTCAAAATAATTGCTTTATCCATTTCAACATTTATTGATACACTCTTTTATTTTTGTGCCTGATGTATAACACCAATCTTGTTTTCATAATGCATAATTTTATATTCAAACTGGCGCTATGCATTGTGCTTTGACTAGTAATCCATAATGTCAGTCCAACCTATCAGAATAATTTGCGGTAGCCCAAGGTTGTTGAACAAACTGCTAATAACAAAAAAATTGAATGAAAGCAACACATATATTCAGCTATGGGACAATGTACCGGCGCAAAGTGAAGACATTTCTTTTCACTACCTCTGTAGCAAAATGTAAGATATTGTGGACAGTTTGAGGGATCAGAGCTTACTATCAGTTTTGCTTCCGGAACCCCGCAGAAAAATGCAAAACAAGAAGAAGCTAAAGGCGGATGATGGTGCAACCATTGAAAGTACTCCGACTAGCATATCAACAACCTCTTTGGCGCAGGACCATCGGAAGTAATGAATCCGCTTAGTTGGAACTTCCGCGTGGGGGGGGGGGGTAGTTCGAGATTTGGTGATAATAGTAAAGTCACATCCGCCCACCATTCTGTTCTTATGTGAAACTTGGCAAACAACAATTAAGATGAAGAGATATCGAACAAGGGTCGGTCTGCATGAGAGTTTAACAGTTGACATGAGGTTCTCTAATGATCGTTGTATTGATGCACATGTGAAAGCTGGTCCGGATGAACCGCCATGTAGACCTGTGTATATGGCGAACCAAGAGTGGAAGATCACCACTTGATGTGGTCTCCGCTTCAGCACCCGTGTGCAAGATCGGATCTCCAGTGGTTTGTAGTGGGAGACTTCAATGAATGAATGCGGGATTTTCAACACTTCTCTTTGACAGCAAGGGCGCCAGGACATATGAGGGCCTTTCGAGATGTCCTAGAGACCTGTGACTTGGCTGATCTATGGTTTTGTTGAGTACCCTACACATACGATAATAAGAGAGGTGATAACTCGAATGTTAGTAAGGCTTGACCGAGAAGTGGCCAGCCCAGTGTGAACCTTATCCTTGCTCTGACCATGTACCGGTTCACATGTCTTGTGAAGTTTTTCATGACCGGTCGGTTAAGCCTAGACTAAGGCAGTATGAGGTTATGTGGGAACACGAGCCTGCCCTGCAAGAAGTGATAGCTAATGCTTGGAGGGAAGCGGGAGAAAAGAACTTTGTTGGAGATGCTCCTGTTGCCGTTAGGGGTACCATGCACAAGCTATGTTGTTGAAGCAAGGACAATTTTGGCAATGTTGCCCTGGAAATTGAAAAATCTCACAAACATCTAGAAGAGCTTATGTTACACTAGTAGAAAAAGGATCAAACGTGAAGCACATTAGGGAAGCGGTTCCAACGGCTAGCCGGGCCGCTTTCATTAGTACCGGTTCGTGGTGAACCTTTAGCACCGGTTCGTGCCACGAACCGGTACTAATGAGAGTGGTGGCAGGATGTTGTCAGACTGGGGCCCCTCCAGCCCCTTTAGTACCGGTTCTTGGCACGAACCGGTACTAAAGGTCGTCCTACATAAGCCCTTCATCCACCCGAGCTCGCTCTGTTCTTCCCCTCTTCCTCTCGACCTCATCACACATTTTGCCCAAAATTTGTCAAGATTTGAAGGCCCCCATCCATTCAAATGATAACAAGGGTTAGCAACTTTGTCCTTTCATCTCTCATTGCTAGATTAACTCTTGCAATGCTTTATATAGTGATTAATTTGTGAGTTTAGTAATTTGTGAGGAAATATATATATATATATATGTGCTAGTATTTGATTTATATGCAATTTGAGGTCAAAAATAACACTTAGTTTGCATATGTAGGTGTGGTTTACTTAGTGCCTTCTAAATCTTCGTCGTAACCACCATCGATCGCCCGCACCGTCCCGTCGACGGCACCACCTTGTGGTGAGCCTCTTTGTTCATGAAATTTTATATAAAAATTGATGTTTGTGTGATTTGGATATATAGTTACTCGTATAATTATCTTACCCGTATGTTGTTTGTTATACATATAGTGCCATGGTTTTGATATCCGTCCCCGTCGGCCCTCGTCCTTGTTATGATTCGGATGTGGTATATATATTCTCTTTTAAAACTAGTTGCATTTCGTGTTTATGACAAATTATGCCCATCAAGTTGACATAGAAATTTTTTCTAGGAGGTATGTGAACCGGAAATTCCAATCGACCCTATTGTCGAGAGGTTAAATTTAGTTGAAAGAGAAAACGAGTACTTGAAAGAAAAATTGAAAAGAATTGAGGGGGAGAAGATGGAATTGGAGTTGCATGTTGCCGATGTCGTCGATGATCACAAGATCAAGATGGAGAAAATGCGCTTGAAGATTAGAAAGATTAGAAAATATGCCATCGATAGTGAGGCTTGGTATCATTATGCTGTTGGATCCATTGTTACCTTAGTTGCGATCTTGATCGCATTTGTTGTTGCATTTAAATGCTTTAGCTAGAGAGTTATTTGTTTGTTGCATTTAAGTGTTGTATGAACTTTATGTATGAACTTGTATTAATTTGGTCTATTCGGTGTTGTGTAATGAAGATGAGCCGGCAATGGATGTACGATGACCGATGCTCTCCCCAGTTCGTTGAGGTTGTGCATACTTTTCTGCTTGCGGCTGAGGCAAACAAGCGGGCGGATGGTTTTATGCCTTGTCCATGTGTTGGCTGTAAGAATGGTCACAATTACTCTACATCAAGAACCATTCACGTCCACCTGTTTAAGTCCGGTTTCATGCCCCACTATAATGTTTGGACCAAGCACGGAGAAAGAGGGGTTATGATGGAAGACAATGAAGAAGAAGAGGATGACAACAGCTATCCTGGCCATGGGTTCCCTGAATACGATGATACAACAATGGGGGGAGAAGCTGAGCCAGTAATGCGGGAAGAAGCTGAGCCGGCAATGCGGGAAGAAGCTGAAGAAGAGGCATCAGATGAGCCCATTGATGATCTAGGTCGGGCCATTGCTGATGCAAAGAGAAACTGCGCAAGTGATTTGGAGAAGAAGAAGTTGCAGCGCATGTTAGAGGATCACAAAAAATTGTTGTACCCGAATTGCGTAGGTGACAAGAAAAAGCTGGGCACCACACTGGAATTGCTGCAATGGAAGGCAGATAATGGTGTATCTGACAAGGGATTTGGAAAGTTGCTAGTAATGATAAAGGATATGCTTCCAAAGGACAACGAATTGCCCGAGAGTACATACGAAGCAAAGAAGGCTGTCTGCCCTCTAGGGTTAGAGGTGCAGAAGATACATGCATGCCCTAATGATTGCATCCTCTACCGCTGTAACGCCCCAGATATAACTCTCCCAATTTGAACTCCAACTCTTGCCGTTTCCGGCGTTAAGTTATATTTATTTCTCGGGTTCGGGTCTTTGTCTCCGTGTGTTGTTTTCGTTTTCATGCATCTCATATCATGTCATCATGTGCATTGCATTTGCATACATGTTTATCTCATGCATTCGAGCATTTTCCCCGTTGTCCGTTTTGCATTCCGGCGCTTCGTTCTCCTCCGGTGGTCATTTCTAGCTTTCTTTCGTGTGTGGGGATTAAAAATTTCCGGATTGGACCGAGACTTGCCAAGCGGCCTTGGTTTACTACCGGTAGACCGCCTGTCAAGTTTCGTATCATTTGGACTTCGTTTGATACTCCAACGGTTAACCGAGGGACCAAAAAGGCCTCGTGTGTGTTGCAGCCCAACACCCATCCAATTTGGCCCAAAACCCACCAAACTCTGCTCCATCATCTAGAGCGTTCGATCACGATCGCGTGGCCGAAAACCGCACCTCATTTGGACTCTTCTAGCTCCACTTATGCCTATAAATACACCCCCTCCGTTTTCGGATCTCCCCTCTCCCCGAAACCCTAAAAATCTCTCGCGCCGGCCGGACATTGTACGACCCGGCCTGACACACCGCCGCCGCCCTCTCCCACGCCACCACGTGGCATGCTAGCCGCCTCCACCGCCGCGGCCCGCCAGGCCCAAGGCCGGCCCCCGCCGCCACCTACCCGGGCCGCGCCCCGCGCCTCTCCTTCCTCT
>NC_041388.1:537400818-537410329 GCF_002162155.2 Triticum dicoccoides
GCCTCGTCGCCCGGCGCCGCTCCGCCGCCGCCCATCACCGGATCCGGCCCGGCCCCGCCGTCCTCCTCCTCCTCCCCTCTCTGCCGGCTGCTTCCTCGACGTCGCCGGCCGTCCTCGGCTTCCGTGCCGCTGGTGAACAGTGTCGCGCGCCCGATCCAGATTTGTGCTACAGTGAAACCCTAAGGGTTGACTTTTCCCCCTCTCCCCCTAATTTTTGTGCATACTTTGACCTGCCATATCTCCGCATCCGTAGCTCCATTTTGGACATATAGTATATCAAAATGTTCGTCTCGACGAGTACATCATTTCATTCCATTGCATAATTTTCATTTGAGTTCATCTTGATGCCCGAAATGCTGTTAGAAGGAGGCTTCGTGAGTTAATTATCAGATCTGCTAGTTCATCTTAGACTTTTGTCATTTTTGCCATGATTATTGTGTGCATGATATGCATGTGAGTCCTTCATATGTTTTGTTAAGCATTTTGTTATCTTTCCAGAGGCTCAACCCATGCATTTTTGTGATGTGTGTGGTGACTTGTGCAAGCTTGCAAAGTGAGGCACCCGGTAAATCTGTTTTCAGGGACTTAGTAGTTTTCACTAAGTCTGGGATTATTTAGTTCATGATGCCATATGTTCATGCTGTTTCCTAGTGATCCGTGCCCCTTTTGAGGATGATCAGTAAAGGAGTTTTGTTAATCTTGTTATGGTGTATCCATCCATGCCTTTACTTGCAATTACGGAGCATCCTAGATTGAGTCAATCGAGCTCTACTTTTGCTTCGTTGTGAATCTGGGCAGATCGTCAACTCGTCTGCGATTTTGCCGATGCTATTGTAGTTGATCCATGCATGCTATGCCATTGTTCTTGCCATTTCTAGCTTGAATTTTGTGCCTTCTTAGTGGATGTATGCTTGCCTTGCCATGACTTGCACCGTAGTGAGTGCATCGAGCTCGTTTACATGCCTTCGTGAGTTATACTTCAGCATGTCTCAGTTTTCACTAAGTCTGAAAACTGATTGTGTTTTAGCTATGTTCGTGTGCTCGTTAGTATATTTTGTGATCCCTTTTGGCCCTAGGTCACTTAGGATCTTTTGTTTAGCTTGTTGAGTAGCTCCATGACATGTTCTTATTTGTCTTAATCAGGTCATGTATCATGTTGTTTTGTTGCTCCGAAGAGGGCTTCATGATCTGAAATTTCAGACAAGTGTTAATTTCACTAAGTCTGAAATCTGTTTTGCATTTGCGTTTTTGCCATGCTTGTTTGAACCTCATAATGGATGAATTGGCCGTGTCTCAGTGCTAGTCTTTTGTTAAGCATCTTGAATGCTTCCCTGCCATGTATTTTGTTGTCATGTTTGAGTGCTGTAGCATGTTCATTTTGTTGCATTTAGATGCCTACTTGCTGTAAATCGCAGACCGGTGTCATTCTTAAATCGCTTGCCATTTCCAAACCGTAACTCCGATTCCGGCGATCTTTATATCGTTTCAAGCGATTTCATCCCATCTTTCCAGTGGCACACTTGGTTTTCCAAGTTGAGGCCAGGTTCATGCATTTCCTGTCAGATCTTGCATTTTTGCATCCCGCATCGCATCCCGCATAGCATACCATTTTTGCATCTTATTGTTTGGGCTTGCCCGTGGTTGATTGTATCCTTGTTGCTTGTTTGTCTTGTTTGGGTAGAGCCGGGAGACGATTTCGCTAACGAGGAGCCCGTTGAGTTTGCTTTTGAGGATCCAGTCAACTCTGACAGCTTTGCAGGCAAGATGACCATACCCTCGAAATCACTACTATCTTTGTTATGCTAGTTTGCTCGCTCTTTGCTATGCCAATGCTACGATGCCTACCTTTTGCTTGTCAGCCTCCCAATTGCCATGTCAAACCTCTAACCCACCATGTCCTAGCAAACCGTTGATTGGCTATGTTACCGCTTTGCTCAGCCCCCTCTTATAGCGTTGTTAGTTGCAGGTGAAGATTGGAGGCGTTCCTTGTTGGAACATTTATTTACTTGTTGGGATATCATCATATGGCTATGTTATCTTAATGCATCTATATACTTGGTAAAGGGTGCAAGGCTCGGCCTCTCGCCTAGTGTTTTGTTCCACTCTTGCCGCCCTAGTTTCCGTCATATCGGTGTTATGTTCCCGGATTTTTGCGTTCCTAACGCGGTTGGGTTATAATGGGAACCCCTTGATAGTTCGCCTCAATTAAAGCTTTTCCAGCAATGCCCAACCTTGGTTTTACCATTTGCCACCTAGCCTATTTTTCCCTTGGGTTTCCGGAGCCCGAGGGTCATCTTATTTAAACCCCCCCGGGCCAGTGCTCCTCTGAGTGTTGGTCCACCTGTCAGCTGCCGGTGGCCACCAGGGGCAACTCTGGGCTGGCCTACCCGTACCTAAGACAATCTGAGTGTGCCCTGAGAAAGAGATATGTGCAGCTCCTATTGGGATTTGTCGGCACATTCGGGCGGTGTTGCTGGTCTTGTTTTAACATGTCAAAATGTCTTGTTGTACCGGGTTACCGAGTCTGATCGGTGTCTCTCGGGTGGAGGTCTATTCCTTCGTTGACCGTGAGAGCTTGTCATGGGCTAAGTTGGGACTCCCCTGCAGGGATTGAACTTTCGAAAGCCGTGCCCGCGGTTATGGACAGATGGGAATTTGTTAATGTCCGGTTGTAGATAACTTAAATATAAACTTAATTAAAATGAATCAACCGTGTGTGTTACCGTGATGGCCCCTTCTCGGCGGAGTCCGGGAAGTGGACACGGTGTTGGAGTAATGCTTGCGCAGGTTGTTCCTCTAGATTCTCGCTCGCGCTTTGCCTCCTCTTCTCGCTCTCTTTTGCGTATAAGTTAGCCACCATATATGCTAGTCGCTTGCTGCAGCTCCACATATATTTTGCCTTACCCCTTCCTATAAGCTTAAATAGTCTTGATCGCGAGGGTGCGAGATTGCTGAGTCCCTGTGGCTCACAGATACTATAACTCCAGATGCAGGTCCAGGTGATTCCGCTCCAGGTGAGCAGTACGAGCTGAAGTGGGAGTTCGACGAGGACTCTCAGCGTTACTATGTCTCTTTTCCTGATGATCAGTAGTGGTGCCCAGTTGGGGTTTGATCGGGACCGTCTCGCATGTTGGGTTTTCTTCTATTTTGGCGCCGTAGTCGGGCCATGAGTGTTTGCTTGATGTATGTTATTTATGTACTTTGATGTGACGTGGCGAGTGTAAGCCAACTATGTATCTCCCCTTTTTATTCTATATATTACATGGGATGTTGTGATGATTGCCTAACTTGCGACATTGCTTTCAATGCGGTTATGTCTCTAAGTCGTGCCTCGACATGTGGGAGCTATAGCCGCATCGAGGGCGTTACAAGTTGGTAATCAGAGCCTTCCCCGACCTTAGGAGCCCCATTGCTTGATCGTTTTTAGCAGCCGAGTTGTGTCTAGAAAAAAATGTTTTGAGTCATTTAGGAATTATATATGGGAGAGCTTAGGAATTCTTTTTACTTCCCAGTCTCCTCATCGCTCTGGTAAGGCATCCTGACGTAGAGTTTTGACTCTTCTCTTCTCAAATTTCACTAAAAAAAAAATTTAGGATCACACGAGTATCTTGGAATCGTTCCGATGGCTTATGATGAGAACATTGTCTTGGTGCCTCCTGTCAGGGGTTTAGTGGAAGTGTCCCGGGGAGTTGAGCTCTGAGGTGTTGTCATCATAATTTTATCGTTGCAATTCTGGAATACTTGAGATATGTTCGCCGACATCGAAAATCTCTTTTATGCAGTTCGTTGGTGAGATAACCTCGATGCCACCCAGTACTGGGGCGGGAATTCGGGAGTATCACCATAACTTGTATAACGAATGCTTTTCGAAGGTTGAGGTAGATGGTTTCCGAAGGTTTCTTGGTTATGTGTTGAAGGATGGATACAACTGGATGTAGGAATTGCTAGTTTGGGTGAGATATTATGCTTCCCCTGTATCCCCAACACCTGATTGCATAACCGGAAAGTTTCGAGAGTTTCATAGGTGGGAATTCTCGTAGCTCTAGTTCTTCTTCCACGGATATTGGTTTGAGATTGGGATTTCTTACCGATTATTCGTTCTTGAGCCGTACCTTGTTGATTTACTTCATCTACCTAATTCTATGTGGCTTCTCAATTTAGGGATATGTGACCACTTCAAGAGAAATGCATTCGTTCATTTTGTTCGGATGTGAAGACTTTATGTTGCAATTTTCATTCTCTTGGTTTCAGCTTCATTTTTTCTGTCTATGTGCTAATGGATGTCAACCTGTTTAGGATGGCTCCTCCAACGCGCTTGACTCCGAATCCTGATCCGCCACCACCTCCTCCTCCTCCGGACGCATGGCAAGCTGTGATGGCCGCAACCAATGCAAACACACAGTTGATCATGCAAATCCTCCAAGAGCACAATCAAGGCAGGCAAGGGAATCAAGGCAACAATCAGAATCACTTTGCTACACTGAACCAGTTCCTTGCTAATGGGCCAAAGACGTTCAGCAATTGTGTTGATGCTTCCGATGCTGACGATTGGCTTGTGGATCTGGGTAAGCATTTTGAGTGCAGCAACGTCGGGCCTGAAGATTTCGTCAAGTTCGCTTCCTTCCAACTCAAAGATCAAGCTGCAGAATGGTTCCAGCAGTACAAGGATTCCAGAGGTGGATGTCTGATCACTTGGGATGATTTCCGTCAAGATTTCCGAGCTCATCACATCCCTCAAAGTGTGGTTGAGAGTAAGCGTCAGGAATTCCGCAATCTGAAGCAAGGCTCTTTGTCTGTCTATGACTATAACAAGTTGTTCCAGAAGCTCGCCCGCTTTGCCAAGCAGGACGTCCCTGATGAGAAGAGCATGATTTACCAGTTCAGGGGTGGTCTCAGAGAAGAAATTCAGCTCGCTCTTGTCCTCTTTGAGTCGTTGAGATACGATGAGTTCTACAACATGGCACTGAAGCAAGAGGCTGCTCAGTTGAGGTGTGATGCTTCCAAGAAGCGAGCCAGAGATGCTACTCCGTCTTCCTCTACTCAAGTGGCCAAACAGCAGAAGTTTTGGCTTCCTCCTCCTCCGTTCCGTCAGCCGTATCAGCAAAAGAGCAAGAGTGGCAGTGGTTCTTCCCACCCACCCAACCCTGGCTTTCAGAACAAGGCTTCGTCTCAACCTCCAAGACCGAGTGCTCCGTACCACCATCCGCTTTCAGAGGTCACGTGCAACAAGTGCCAACAGAAGGGTCACTACGCCAACACGTGTTTCAACCAGAGGTGTCTTCCTCCTCCTCCTGTGAGATCGGCAAGTACAGCAGTGGTCAAGCATAATCCCAAGCATGCCAAAGTCAACTTGATGAACGCAGCTCAGGCAGAGGATTCTTCAGATGTCATCATGGGTAACCTTCCTGTTAACGATATTCCCGCAAAAGTTCTTTTTGACACTGATGCATCGCATTGTTTCATCTCGAGACCGTTTTCATCTAAGCATGGTTTGGCTCAGCAAATTTTGCCTAGCCCATTAGCAGTTGTCTCTCCTGGTAGGCCCATGCATGCTAACTCCATTGCTCCGGATGTTACTATCACTTTGGGTGACTACAAGTTTCTATCTTCTCCTACGGTTCTTGGTGACTCGGATATTGATCTTATTCTCGGAATGGATTGGCTTTCTAAACACAAGGCTCAGCTTGATTGTGCAGCCAGGCAGATTCAATTGACTCATTCGTCTGAGGATGTAATTGTCTTTGCCACTCGTGATGATACCATACGTCTGTTCTCTCTCAATGAGAAGGGTGAACTGGATGCTATCTCGCAAATTCCAGTCGTTTGCGAATATCAAGACGTCTTTCCAGAAGAGCTCCCAGGAATGCCTCCACACCGGCCAGTTGAATTCGTTATTGATCTTGAGCCCGGCACGGAACCTGTGTGCAAACGTCCTTACAAGCTCGGACCTGAAGAGTTGAAGGAGCTGAAGAAACAACTTGATGAGCAAGAGAGAATGGGTCTCATCCGGCCTAGTTCTTCTCCGTGGGGTTGTGGTGTTCTTTTTGTGAAGAAGAAGGATGGATCGGAACGACTTTGTGTTGATTACCGTCCATTGAACAAGAAGACCATCAAGAACAAATACCCACTTCCCAACATCAATGAACTGTTCGAACAACTCAAAGTTGCTCAAGTATTCTTCAAGCTTGATCTCCGCATGGGTTATCATCAGATTCGTATCCGTGAGCAAGATATTCCTAAGACGGCTTTCAGAACAAGCTTTGGTTCATATGAATACACTGTCATGTCTTTTGGCCTCGTCAATGCTCCTCCGACGTTCTCTCGCATGATGAACTTCATCTTCAACGCCTACACCAATGACTTCGTTTTGGTCTATCTCGACGACATTCTGGATTTCTCAAAGAACAAGGAAGATCATGACAAACACTTGCGTTTGGTGCTTGATAAGCTCAGAGAACATTAGTTCTATGCCAAGTTCTCCAAGTGTGAATTTTGGCTCGATGAGGTTCTTTATCTTGGTCATATCATCTCTGCCAAGGGCATTGCCGTGAATCCTGAGAAGGTGTCTGCAATTGTGAATTGGGAACCGCCTCAGAACGTGAAGCAACTCCGCAGTTTCCTCGGTCTCGCAAGCTATTGCCAAAGATTCGTTGAAAACTTTTCTAAGATCGCAAAGCCTCTCTCTAATCTTCTTCAGAAGCACGTCAAGTACGTTTGGCCTCCGGAGTGTGATATTGCTTTCAACACTTTGAAAGAGAAGTTGATCACTGCTCCATTTCTGACTCTGCCTGATGAATCCAAACCGTACAAGGTCTTTTGTGATGCCTCTCTCCAAGGTCTCGGCGCAGTTTTGATGTAAGAGAAGAAAGTTGTTGCTTATACCTCTCGCCAGTTGAAGCCTAATGAGAAGAACTACCCCACTCATGATCTCGAGTTGGCGGCAGTTGTGCATGCTCTTTTGACTTGGAGACATCTTCTATTGGGAAGAAAAGTGGATATTTTCACTGATCACAAGAGTCTCAAGTACATCTTCACTCAGCCTAATCTCAACCTCAGGCAAACTCGATGGGTCGAAATGATTCAAGAGTATAATCCGAGTATCGAGTATACTCCAGGCAAGGCCAATGTGATTGCTGATGCTTTGAGCAGAAAAGCGTATTGCAATAGTCTGATTCTTAAGCCTTATCAACCTGAGCTGTGTGAAGCCTTCCGCAAACTCAATCTGCAAGTTGTTCCTCAAGGTTTCCTCGCCAACCTTCAAGTCTCTCCTACCTTAGAAGACCAGATTCGCCAAGCCCAGCTTCTTGATGCTATGGTGAAAAAGGTGAAGATTGGGATTGCTAAGAGTCAGTCCAAGTACAAGTGCTACCGCCTTGATGACAAGGACACTCTCTTCTTTGAGGATCGAATTGTTGTACCCAAAGGTGACCTCCGTAAAGTGATCATGAACGAGGCTCACAATTCTCTCCTCTCCATCCACCCTGGGAGTACGAAGATGTATCAGGACCTCAAGAAAGCTTATTGGTGGACTCGAATGAAGCGCGAGATCGCTCAATTCCTGAATGAATGTGATGTCTGCAGAAGAGTGAAGGCAGAACACCAAAGGCCAGGTGGTCTCCTCCAACCTCTTGCCATTCCAGAATGGAAGTTTGACCACATTGAAATGGACTTCGTGACTGGGTTTCCAAAGTCCAAGCGTGGCAATGATGCTATATTCGTTGTCATCGACAAGCTCACCAAAGTGGCTCACTTTCTGCCTATCAAAGAGTCGATCACTGCAGCTCAATTGGCGGAACTCTATACCTCTCGAATTGTCTCTCTGCACGGTATTCCTCAAGTGATATCTTCAGACTGTGGCAACATCTTTACCTCCATGTTTTGGGATTCTTTTCAGAAGGCCATGGGCACCAACATCCGTTTCAGCACTGCTTTCCATCCTCAAACAAGCGGTCAACTCGAGCGTGTCAACCAGATTCTTGAAGATATGCTCAGGGCTTGTGTGATCTCCTTCGGCATGAAATGGGAGGATTGTCTTCCTTATGTTGAATTCTCGTACAACAACAGTTTTCAAGCAAGTTCGGGCAAGGCCCCATTTGAAATTCTGTATGGCAGGAAGTGCCGTACCCCTCTCAACTGGTCTGAAACCGGTGAACGTCAGCTGCTGGGTAATGACTTAATCACAGAAGCAGAAGAAATGTGCAAAGTCATTCGTGATAACCTCAAAGCAGCCCAATCCCGCCAGAAGAGCTACTATGTTAGTAAGCACCGTGATTTGGCTTTCGAGATCGGAGATCATGTTTACCTCCACGTCTCTCCTATGAAAGGTACTCGTCGCTTCGGTATCAAAGGGAAGCTTGCCCCTAGATACGTGGGACCTTTCAAGATTGTCAGCAAGAGAGGCGACCTCGCCTATCAACTCGAGCTTTCTTCAAACTTTGCAAATGTTCATGATGTGTTCCATGTCTCTCAGCTTCGAAAGTGCTTCAAGACTCCTGACCGCACAGTCAACTTCGAGGACATTGAGCTCCAAGAAGATCTCTCTTATCGTGAGCACCCAGTGGCTATTCTTGAAGAGACTGAACGCAAGACTCGCAACAAGTCAATCAAATTTCTCAAAGTCAAGTGGTCACACCATTCCGATCATGAAGCTACCTGGGAACGCGAGGATCACCTCCGTTCTGAGTACCCGATGTTCTTTCAGTCCTAGATCTCGGGACGAGATCCTTTCGTAGTGGTGGAGTGTTGTAACGCCCCAGATATAACTTTCCCAATTTGTACTCCAACTCTTGCCGTTTCCGGCGTTAAGTTATATTTATTTCTCGGGTTCGGGTCTTTGTCTCCGTGTGTTGTTTTCGTTTTCATGCATCTCATATCATGTCATCATGTGCATTGCATTTGCATACGTGTTCATCTAATGCATTCGAGCATTTTCCCCGTTGTCCGTTTTGCATTCCGGGGCTTCGGTCTCCTTCGATGGTCATTTCTAGCTTTCTTTCGTGTGTGGGGATTAAACATTTCTGGATTGGACCGAGACTTGCCAAGCGGCCTTGGTTTACTACCGGTAGACCGCCTGTCAAGTTTCGTATCATTTGGACTTCGTTTGATACTCCAACGGTTAACCGAGGGACCGAAAAGGCCTCGTGTGTGTTGCAGCCCAACACCCCTCCAATTTGGCCCAAAACCCACCAAACTCTGCTCCATCATCTAGAGCGTTCGATCACGATCGCGTGGCCGAAAACGCACCTCATTTGGACTCTCCTAGCTCCACCTATGCCTATAAATACACCCCCCTCCATTTTCGGATCTCCCCTCTCCCTGAAACCCTAAAAATCTCTCGCGCTGGCCGGACATTGTCCGACCCGGCCTGACACACCGCCGCCGCCCTCTCCCACACCACCACGTGGCACGCCAGCCGCCTCCACCACCGCGGCCCGCCAGGCCCAAGGCCGGCCCCCGCTGCCACCTACCCGGGCCGCGCCCCGCGCCTCTCTTTCCTCCCGAGCGCCGCCGC
>NC_041388.1:537410548-537440218 GCF_002162155.2 Triticum dicoccoides
TCGTCGCCCGGCGCTGCTCCGCCGCCGCCCGTCGCCGGATCCGGCCCGGCCCCGCCGTCCTCCTCCTCCTCCCCTCTCTGCCGGCTGCTTCCTCGACGTCGCCGGCCGTCCTCGGCTTCTGTGCCGCCGGTGAACAGTGTCGCGCGCCCGATCCAGATCTGTGCTACAGTGAAACCCTAAGGGTTGACTTTTCCCCCTCTCTCCCTAATTTTTGTGCATACTTTGACCCGCCATATCTCCGCATCCGTAGCTCCGTTTTGGACATATAGTATATCAAAATGTTCGTCTCGACGAGTACATCATTTCATTCCATTGCATAATTTTCATTTGAGTTCATCTTGATGCCCGAAATGCTGTTAGAAGGAGGCTTCGTGAGTTAATTATCAGATCTGCTAGTTCATCTTAGACTTTTGTCATTTTTGCCATGATTATTGTGTGCATGATATGCATGTGAGTCCTTCATATGTTTTGTTAAGCATTTTGTTATCTTTCCAGAGGTGCAACCCATGCATTTTTGTGATGTGTGTGGTGACTTGTGCAAGCTTGCAAAGTGAGGCACCCGGTAAATCTGTTTTCAGGGACTTAGTAGTTTTCACTAAGTCTGGGATTATTTAGTTCATGATGCCATATGTTCATGTTGTTTCCTAGTGATCCGTGCCCCTTTTGAGGATGATCAGTAAAGGAGTTTTGTTAATCTTGTTATGATCTATCCATCCATGCCTTTACTTGCAATTATGGAGCACCCTAGATTGAGTCAATCGAGCTCTACTTTTGCTTCGTTGTGAATCTGGGCAGATCGTCAACTCGTTTACGATTTTGCCGATGCTATTGTAGTTGATCCGTGCATGCTATGCCATTGTTCTTGCCATTTCTAGCTTGCATTTTGTGCCTTCTTAATGGATGTATGCTTGCCTTGCCATGACTTGCACCGTAGTGAGTGCATCGAGCTCGTTTACATGCCTTCGTGAGTTATATTTTAGCATGTCTCAGTTTTCACTAAGTCTGAAAACTGATTGTGTTTTAGCTATGTTCGTGTGCTCGTTAGTATATTTTGTGATCCCTTTTGGCCCCAGGTCACTTAGGATCTTTTATTTAGCTTGTTGAGTAGCTCAATGACATTTTCTTATTTGTCTTAATCAGGTCATGTATCATGTTGTTTTGTTGCTCCGAAGAGGGCTTCATGATCTGAAATTTCAGACAAGTGTTAATTTCACTAAGTCTGAAATCTGTTTTGCATTTGCGTTTTTGCCATGCTTGTTTGAACCTCATAATGGATGAATTGGCCTGTCTCAATGCTAGTCTTTTGTTAAGCATCTTGAATGCTTCCCTGCCATGTATTTTTTTGTCATGTTTGAGTGCTGTAGCATGTTCATTTCGTTGCATTTAGATGCCTACTTGCTGTAAATCGCAGACCGGTGTCATTCTTAAATCGCTTGCCATTTCCAAACCGTAACTCCGATTCCGGCGATCTTTATATCGTTTTCAAGCGATTTCATCCCATCTTTCCAGTGGCACACTTGGTTTTCCAAGTTGAGACCAGGTTCATGCATTTCCTGTCATATCTTGCATTTTTGCATCCCGCATCGCATCCCGCATAGCATACCATCTTTGCATCTTACTGTTTGGGCTTACCCGTGGTTGATTGTATCCTTGTTGCTTGTTTGTCTTGTTTGGGTAGAGCCGGGAGACGAGTTAGCTAATGAGGAGCCCGTTGAGTTTGCTTTTGAGGATCCAGTCAACTCTGACAACTTTGCAGGCAAGATGATCATACCCTCGAAATCACTACTATCTTTGTTATGCTAGTTTGCTCGCTCTTTGCTATGCCAATGCTACGATGCCTACCTTTTGCTTGTTAGCCTCCCAATTGCCATGTCAAACCTCTAACCACCATGTCCTAGCAAACCGTTGATTGGCTATGTTACCGCTTTGCTCAGCCCCCTCTTATAGCGTTGTTAGTTGCAGGTGAAGATTGGAGGCGTTCCTTGTTGGAACATTTATTTACTTGTTGGGATATCATCATATGGCTATGTTATCTTAATGCATCTATATACTTGGTAAAGGGTGGAATGCTCGGCCTCTCGCCTAGTGTTTTGTTCCACTCTTGCCGCCCTAGTTTCCGTCATATCGGTGTTATGTTCCCGGATTTTTGCGTTCCTAACGTGGTTGGGTTATAATGGGAACCCCTTGATAGTTCGCCTCAATTAAAGCTTTTCCAGCAATGCCCAACCTTGGTTTTACCATTTGCCACCTAGCCTCTTTTTCCCTTGGGTTTCCAGAGCCCGAGGGTCATCTTATTTAAACCCCCCCGGGCCAGTGCTCCTCTGAGTGTTGGTCCACCTGTCAGCTGCCGGTGGCCACCAGGGGCAACTCTGGGCTGGCCTACCCGTACCTAAGACAATCTGAGTGTGCCCTGAGAAAGAGATATGTGCAGCTCCTATCGGGATTTGTCGGCACATTCGAGCGGTGTTGCCGGTCTTGTTTTAACCTGTCGAAATGTCTTGTTGTACCGGGTTACCGAGTCTGATCGGTGTGTCTCGGGTGGAGGTCTATTCCTTCGTTGACCATGAGAGCTTGTCATGGGCTAAGTTGGGACTCCCCTGCAGGGATTGAACTTTTGAAAGTCGTGCCCGCGGTTATGGGTAGATGGGAATTTGTTAATGTTCGGTTGTAGATAACTTAAATATAAACTTAATTAAAATGAATCAATCGTGTGTGTTACCGTGATGGCCCCTTCGGCGGAGTCCGGGAAGTGGACACGGTGTTGGAGTAATGCTTGCGCAGGTTGTTCCTCTAGATTCTCGCTCGCGCTTTGCCTCCTCTTCTCGCTCTCTTTTGCGTATAAGTTAGCCACCATATATGTTAGTCGCTTGCTGCAGCTCCACATATATTTTGCCTTACCCCTTCCTATAAGCTTAAATAGTCTTGATCGCGAGGGTGCGAGATTGCTGAGTCCCTATGGCTCATAGATACTATAACTCCAGATGCAGGTCCAGGTGATTCCGCTCCAGGTGAGCAGTACGAGCTAAAGTGGGAGTTCGACGAGGACTCTCAGCGTTACTATGTCTCTTTTCCTGATGATCAGTAGTGGTGCCCAGTTGGGGTTTGATCGGGACCGTGTCGCATGTTGGGTTTTCTTCTATTTTGGCGCCGTAGTCGGGCCATGAGTGTTTGGTTGATGTATGTTATTTATGTACTTTGATGTGACGTGGCGAGTGTAAGCCAACTATGTATCTCCCCTTTTTATTCTATATATTACATGGGATGTTGTGATGATTGCCTAACTTGCGACATTGCTTTCAATGCGGTTATGTCTCTAAGTCGTGCCTCGACACGTGGGAGCTATAGCCGCATCGAGGGCGTTACAACCACGGTGAGTACGAGGATTTGAACTCTTACCCGATATGTGGTGCATTGCGCTATAAGATCAGCCGCGATGACCCTGGTGATGTCGAGGGCGAGTGCCCCAGGAAGAAGATTCCTGCCAAGGTGATGTGGTATGCTCCTATAATACTACGGTTGAAACGTTTGTTCCAAAACAAAGAGCATGCCAAGGCGATGCAATGGCACAGAGAAGACTGTAAGAAAGATGGAAAGTTGAGAGTACACGCTGACGGGTCGCAGTGGAGAAAAATCGAAAGAAAGTACGGGAAGGAGTTTGCAGATGACGCAAGGAGCGTATGGTTTGGTCTAAGCGGAGATGGCATTAATCCTTTTGGGGAGCAGAGCAGTAACCATAGCACCTGGCCTGTGACTCTATGTTTGTATAACCTTCCTCCTTGGTTGTGCATGAAGCGGAAGTTCATTATGATGCCAGTGCTCATCTAAGGCCCTAAGCAATCCGGCAACGACATTGATGTGTACCTAAGGCCATTAGTTGAAGAACTCTTACAACTGTGGAATGGAACAGGTGTACGTGCGTGGGATGAGCACATGGGGGAAGAATTTGACCTAAAGGCGTTGCTGTTCGTGACCATCAATGATTGGCCTGCTCTCAGTAACCTTTCAGGACAGACAAACCAGGGATACCGTGCATGCACGCACTGTTTGGACGCTACCGACAGTATATTTTTGGCTAATTGTAAGAAGAATGTGTACCTGGGACATCGTCGATTTCTTCCGAGCAGGCATCCCGTAAGAAAGAAAGGCAAGCATTTCAAAGGTGAGGCGGATCATCAGACGAAGCCTCGCCACTGTACTGGTGCTGATGTACATGATATGGTCAAGGATTTGAAGGTGGACTTTGGAAAGGGTCCTGGTGGACAACCTATTCCGAATGACGCTGACGGACGCGCACCCATGTGGAAGAAGAAATCTATAATTTGGGACCTTCCCTATTGGAAAGACCTAGAGGTCCGCTCCGCAATCAACGTGATGCACGTGATGAAGAATCTTTGTTTGACCCTGCTTGGCTTCTTGGGCGTGTATGGGAAGACAAAAGATACACCTGAGGCACGGGAGGACCAGCAACGTATGCACGGAAAAGACGGCATACATCAGGGTCATGCAAGCTACGCTCTTACCAAAGAAGAGAAGGAAATCTTCTTTGAATGCCTGCTCAGTATTAAGGTACCGTCTGGCTTCTCGTCGAATATAAAGGGAATAATAAACATGGCAGAGAAAAAGTTCCAGAACCTAAAGTCTCATGACTGCCACGTGATTATGACGCAACTGCTTCTGGTTGCATTGAGGGGGCTTCTACCGGAAAATGTTTGATTAGCCATTGTGAAGCTATGTGCATTTCTCAATGCAATCTCTCAGAAGGTAATCGATCCAGAAATCATACCAAGGTTACAGAATGATTTGGTGCAATGTCTTGTTAGTTTCGAGTTGGTGTTCCCACCATCCTTCTTTAACATCATGACGCACGTCCTAGTTCACCTATGCGAAGAGATTAACGTTTTGGGTCCTGTATTTCTACACAATATGTTCCCCTTTGAGAGGTTCATGGGAGTCTTAAAGAAATATGTTCATAACCATGCTAGGCCAGAAGGAAGCATCTCCAAGGGCCGTCAAAATGAGGAGGTCATTGAGTTTTGTATTGACTTTATTCCTGACCTTAAGCCGATTGGTGTTCCTGAATCGCGGCATAAGGCAGACTGGATGGAAAAGGCACGCTAGGAGGGGAACAAATAATATGTATGGACGAACATTCTCTCACTGAAGCACACTACACAGTTCTACAGAATTCCGCCTTGGTGGCTCCGTATATGGATGAACACAAGAATTTGCTACGCTCCAAACACCCGGAGCGGTCTAATGACTGGATTACACGTGAACAAACCAGGAGTTTCGCCAACTGGTTGCAGACACGTACCATGCATGACACCTGTATTGAAGATGACCTGTACTTGCTGTCCCAGTTACCATCTTCGAATACAATGACTTTCAAAGGGTACGAGATAAATGGTAATACATTTTACACGATCGCCCAAGATAAGAAGAGCACCAACCAAAACAGTGGTGTCCGCTTTGATGCAGAAACCAAGACAGGAAAGGAAACATATTATGGTTATATACAGGACATATGGGAACTTGTCTATCGACGTGGTTTGAAGGTCCCTTTGTTTCAGTGCAAATGGGTCAATATGACACAAGCCGGGGTCAAACGTGAAGCACATTAGTGCCGGTTTGATTTTGGCCCGGTACTAATGGTACCATTAGTGTCGGTTTGAACGGATTTGCATTAATGCTGGTTCGTGTTAAACCTTTAGTACCGGTTCATGGCACGAACCGGTACTAAAGGGGTGGTGGCAGGCTGGCGTCAGGCCGGGGCCCCATGATCACCTTTAGTACCAGTTCGTGGCACGAACCGGTACTAAAGGTCTAACCTTTAGTACCGGTTCGTGCCATGAACTGGTACTAAAGGTCTAACCTTTAGTACCGGTTCGTGCCATGAACCGGTACTAAAGGGGTCTGACCTATAGTACCGGTTGGAGACACAAACCGGGACTATAGGGCAATTTTCAAACTTGAAAAAATCATAACTAAATCATCCTAATTCAGAAAAATACATATAATATATCAAAATTTGCAGAACAAAAATATTGATCCGCTGAAACACGGGATTAGTTGTAAATCTAAATAATTGTTATTTGGTGTCTGCGTTGAGCATGAACATTATATCTGGATCTTGTTTATTGGGAGACAGTTATTCATTTAAGTCAGATAATAATGGTTGTTCTATTTATATGATTAACATCTTTTATGGTCATGCACTCCTTGTGAATGGTTTATTCTTATTGAATCTCTATCATAGTGATACACATATTCATAATATTGATGCCAAAAGGTACAAAGTTAATAATGATAGTACCACATATTTGTGGCAGTGCCACTTTGGTCATATTGGTGTAAAGCACATGAAGAAACTCCATGCTGACGGACTTTGAAATCTCTTGACTATGAATCATTTGAGACATGTGAACCATGCCTCATGGGCAAGATGACTAAAACTCCGTTCTCTAGAACAACGGAGCAAGCTAGTGGCTTATTGGAAATAGTACATAATGATGTATGTGGTCCGATGAGTGTTGAAGCACGTGGTGGATGTCATTATTTTCTTACCTTCACAGATGATTTGAGTATATCAGTATGGGTGTATTTAGTTAATGAAACACAAGTCTGAAACATTTGGAAAGTTCAAGGAATTTCATAGTGAAGTGAAGAATCATCGTAACAAGAAAATAAAGTTTCTACGATCTGATCGTGGAGGTGAATATTTGAGTTACGAGTTTGGTATGCATTTAAGAAAATGTGGATTTGTTTCACAGCTCACTCCACCTGGAACACCATAGCGTAATGGTGTATCCGAACGGCGTAATCGTACTCTATTGGATATGGTGCATTCTATGATGTCTCTCCTCTTCCCCATTACTTAGAGAAAGTGAGCCACCGGTTCAGGTACAAGATACTATCATTACCGCCTGGACAATTAGACAGCCAACCCGTAATCGCAACGACCCAATTGCAAGAGCGAAGCTCTACCAATTACCGATGTTTCCACTATCGTTATGGAGTTATGCATTAGAGACAACCGCATTCACTTTAAACAGGGCACCGTCTAAATCCATTAAGACGACACCATATGAGTTATGATTTGGCAAGAAACCTAAGTTATCATTTCTTAAAGCTTGGGGATGTGATGCTTATGTCATGAGGCTTCAGCCTGATAAGCTCAAACCCAAAGCAGAGAAGTGCGTCTTCATAGGATACCCTAAAGAGACCATTGGGTATACCTTCTACCGTAGATCCGAGGGCTAGATCTTTGTTGCCAAGAATGGGTCCTTTCTAGAAAAGGAGTTTCTTTCGAAAGAAGTGAGTGGGAGGAAAGTAGACCTTGATGAGGTAATCGTACCTTCTCTCGAATTGGAGAGTAGCACATTAGAGAAAGCAGCTCGTGATGCCTACACCAACCGAAGAGGAAGCTAATGATGATGATCATGAAACTTCAGATCAAATTACTACAGAACTTCGTAGGTCAAGCAGGGTATGTTCCATGCTAGAGTGGTACGGTAATCCAGTCCTGGAAATTATGTTGTTAGACAACGGCGAACCTACGAACTATGAAGAAGCTATGATGAGCCCATATTCCAACAAATGGCTTCAGGCCATGAAATCCGAGATAGGATCCATATGAGAACAAAGTACAGACTTTGGTGGACTTGCCCGATGATCAGCAAGCCATTGAGAATAAATGGATCTTTGAGAAGAAGACGGACGCTGATGGTAATGTCACCGTTTATAAAGCTCAACTTGTCGCAAAGGGTTTCGGACAAGTTCAAGGGGTTGACTACGATGAGACTTTCTCACCCGCAATGATGCTTAAGTCTGTAAGAAATATGTTAGCAATTGCCACATTTCATGATTATGAGATCGGGCAAATGGACATCAAAACGACATTCCTTAATAGTTTTGTTAAGGAAGAGTTGTATATGGAGAAGCTTGTATTTACAGGAAAGTGAGTGGGAGCTCTTTAGCATTTCTAATATTATATGTGGATGACATATAGTTGATTGGAAATGATATAGAATTTCTGGAAAGCATAAAAGGATACTTGAACAAGAGTTCTTCAATGAAAGACCTCTGTGAAGCTACTTACATATTGGGCATCAAAATCTATAGAGATAGATAAAGACGCTTAATAGGACTTTCACAAAGCACATACCTTGACAACATTTTGAAGACGTTCAAAATGGATCAGTCAAAGAAAGGGTTCTTGCGTGTATTGCAAGGTGTGAAGTTGAGTAAGGCTCAAAGCCCAAGCACGGCAGAAGAAGGAGAAAGGATGAAAGTCATTCCCTATGCCTCAACCATAGGCTCTATAATGTATGTCATGCTGAGTACTAGACCTGGTGTGTGCCTTGCCATAAGTCTGGCAGGGAGGTACCAAAGTGATCCAAGAGTAGATCACCGGACAGCGGTCAAGAATATCTTGAAGTACCTAAAAAGAACTAAGGACATGTTTCTCGTTTATGGAGGTGACGAAGAGCTCCTCGTAAAGGGTTACGTCGATGCTATCTTCGACACAGATCTGGATGACTCTAAGTCTCAACTGGATACGTATTTATATTAAATGGTGTAATGGTCAATTGGGGCAGTTCCAAACAGAGCGTCATGGCAGGGATCTACATGTGAAGCGGAGTATATAGCTGCTTCGGAAGCAGCGCGAGGAGTATGGATGAAGGAGTTTATTTCCGATCTAGGTGTAATACCTAGTGCATCGGATCCAATGGCTATTTTTTATGACAACACTGGAGCTATTGCCATTGCCACGGAGCCCAGGTTTCACAAGATAGCCAAGCACGTCAAGCGTCGTTTCAACTCCATTCATAATTATGTTAAGGATGGAGACATAGAACTTTGCAAAGTACACACGGATCTGAATGTGGCAGACCCGTTGACTAAACCTCTTCCATGGGAAAAATATGATCAGCATCAAGACTCCATGGGTGTTAGATTCATAACTATCTATACTAGATTATTGGCTCTAGTGCAAGTGGGAGACTGTTGGAAAATAACAAATATGGAATAAGATAAATACCTTTAAAAAGGTGTCTTGAGAAATGAGTTTTTAGCCAAAAAAACATTTTCTATTTTTAGAGTGCCAAAATTGATTTTCCTGTGAAGAACTTACTAACATGGAATAAGATAAATACCTTAAAAAAGGTGTCCTAGAAAATGTAGCTTAAGGAAGTTTTAATTTTCTTTGGACGAAAAATTCATTTTCCGTTTTTTGAATGCCCAAAATGAGTTTTTTGTGAAGGACAATATATTGGTTGCAAAATTGGACCAAATCAATTTAATAAAATTTTAGGCCATATGTAATGTACAATTGAGCAAATGGTTGGGTGTCAAAAGCTTCGATACACCTCTCATGAAAAAGCCAATTTTTTGCCAATTTAGCTGTAAGTGGGTGAAATTTGAACTGCAGCTGCCTCATAGTTTGCTCTTTATTTTTTCCAAAAATAATTTTTAGGTACATAAGTATCTATTTAATCAGAGAAACACCAATTTTTTTCCAAGATTCAACCACTAGCTAGGAACTATCATGCCCGCCATTTTGACCGTACTTTGAAATGGGCATGAAAAATAAAAATAAAAATAAAAACAAAAAATTGGAAAACCTTCCCATTGTGTCATTGTATGTGACGAAGTTACCAAGAAAAACAATAAACTTTTAATACAAAATTATTTTAAAAAAGTGTTCTCAGAAATGAGCCATCATGTGTGAAGATTCATTGCTTTCAAGCCAAATGATCAATCTTGTGGCCACATTCATGGCATATTTTGTTCAAATGATCTAATATTTTTCACAAGGGTGCATCCTGGAATGGCAAACAATGTTGCCTAAGGAAGTTTTCATTTTCTTTGGACGAAAAATTCATTTTCCATTTTTTGAGTGCCCAAAATGAGTTTTTTTTGTGAAGGACCTACAATATATTTGTTGAAAAATTGGACCAAATCATTTTTCTAAAACATTGGGCCATATTTAGTGTACAATTTCCAAATGGTTGCGTGTGAAAAGCTTTGATCCACCTCTCGTAAAAAGCATAAATTTCCGCCGATTCAGTTGGAAGTGGGTCAAATTTGAACTGTAGCTACTTCATGGTTTTCTCTTTATTTTTTTCCAAAAATCTTTTTTAGGTACATAAATATCTATTTAATCAGAGAAACACCAAATTTTTCCCAAGATTCAACCACTAGCTAGGAACGGTCAGGCCCGCCGCTTTGACCACATTTTGAAACGGGCATGAAATTTTTTAAAAATTCAACAAAAAAATGGAAAACGTTCACATTGTGTCATTTTTTGTGAACAAGTTACGTGGAAAAATAATAAACTTTGTAATACGGTAATTATTTTAGAAAAATGTTCTTAGAAATAGGCTATCATGTGTGAAGATTCATGGCTTTGAAGCCAAATGATCAATCTTATGGCCACATTCATGGCATAGTTTGTTCAAATGATCTAATATTGTGCACAAGGGTGCATCTTCGAATTGCAAACAATGTTTCCGAAGGAAGTTTTCATTTACTTTGGACAAAAAAAATTCTTTTTCCATTTATCGAGTGCCCAAAATGAGTTTTTTGTGAAGGACCTACAATATATTTGTTGAAAAATTGAACCTAACCAGTTTTTTAAAAATATTTGGCCATATTTAATGTACAATTGACCAAGTGGTTTGATGTCAAAAGCTTTGATCTACCTCTCGTAAAAAAACAAATTTCCACCGATTCAGTTGGAAGCGGGTCAAATTTGAACTGCAACTGCCTTAAAGTTTGCTCTTTATTTTTTCCAAAAATTATTTCCAGGTTCATAAGTATCTATTTAATCAAAGATACATGGTGTGGTGACGAGACGTTGAGGTCTTGACGGTGGCTGAGGGTCCCAACTCCACAATGCGTAAATTGCCATGCCAGCCGCATGGCCACTGCGTGACCGTGGCGTTACCACGCGTTATGGGTGGCCTAGGCATGTCTGGTGGGTTGGGCACTTCCCCGATAGGTTTTAGGAAGAAAAAGACAATAGAAAAATCTCACGAGGACTGAACTAAGCTCAAACATGATTTAGCGGCCAAGTGTTTGATTAGCGGTGGGGGAAATGCATGTGGGCAATGGGCCTGAGTTTTGGCTGATGATGATCATCTACTAAGGAGACTGTCTTGAGCAATTTTCAGCTCAAATGGAGGATCCTTGGTGGCACTTGCTTTGGAAAGTACCACATTGGATAGAAATATGAATGTTGAAGCTAGGCTCAAATGAATGAATGGATTGAGCTGAAATTTGGTGGAGGATGGTCATTTGGGCATAGCAAAGCACTGTAAAAGTTTAATACCCTTTGGACATGCCAAAGTGGTACTTCCTTAACAATGCTCTTCTCTCGATAGACACTTGGGAAAATTATTAAGATAAATTGGCTAAATGAAATGAGCTCAAATTTTGTTTAGGGAAGTTATATAGGTAGGATCATGCCCTGGTAAAATTTTAGCAATAATTAAGCAATATAAAATATAGTTTCTTTTCAAACTGAAAATATGACCAGAATAAAAGATTGGATGATGATCTCACATGGCTTGGTGGATAGAGCTCAAATTTTGTGGAGAGTGATTATTTGAGCATATAGAAGATTTGGAAAAATCTCATATCATTTCAATAAGCCTAGCTTGTACTTACTTCACAAAGCTTCTCTCTGGATAGAAAGTTCAAAATTTTGCCTAGGAAGATTAACTAAGAAAATGGAGCTGCATATTGGCATGTGGCAATGCTTTGGATTATGAAGAATGCCCAAAAAGTTTGAGGGTAATAGGAGGGGTCTAGATAGCACTTGCTTTGTAATATGCCAATTTGGCCAGAAAATAGAAATTGAAGCTAGGCTCACATAGATGATTTATTGAGCTACAATTTGGAGGAGGATGATAATTCAGGCATAGAAAGACACAGTAAAAATTTCATACAATTTGGGTAAAAAATGGTACTTCCTTCACAATGCTCTTCATTGAACACACAATTGGGAAAAATATTGCGGGCAATTGGCTAAATTAAATGAGCTAAAAATTTGGTGGAGGGAGGTTCTATGGGAAGGATCATGTCCTGGTAAATTTTTAGCAATTATAAAGCAATATAAAATATAGTTGCTTCACAAACTGAAAATATTACTTGAAACAAAGATTGGATGGTGAGCGCACATGGATTGTTAGATGGGGCTCAAATTTTGTGGAGAGCTATTATTTTGGCATATAGACGATGTAGCAAAAACTCAACTCATTATGATATGGCTAGATAGTACTGGCTTCAGAAAACTTCTAGTTGAACAGAAACTTGGGAAATTTGCTGAGGAAGATTTACTAGGCAAATCGAGCTATATTTTGTAATGAGGCAATTACTTGGATAGGAAAGAGTGCCCAAAAAATTTGAGGGAAATCAAGAAAATATAAA
Organism: Triticum dicoccoides; assembly: GCF_002162155.2. NCBI lineage: Eukaryota > Viridiplantae > Streptophyta > Magnoliopsida > Poales > Poaceae > Triticum > Triticum dicoccoides. The sequence goes on from NC_041388.1 coordinate 537,422,981, forward strand.
TAGCACTTCCTTCACAAAGTGTTGTTGTGAACATAAGAGGAAAATGAATATTCCTAAATTATTTTTTAACTAGGCAAAGAAGGTTTTTGACATATTTTAGGAAGATATGATCCAAAGAATTTATGAGAATTTTGGGAATGGCAGAAATGTAGGTTGCTTCACAACCTAGGGAAAAAATTGACACATGGACATGACACATAGGCAAAACTGATGAGGTGGTGCCTAGTCATAGCAATGCACCACAATTTACATGGCTATGACATGCTATATTGTTCATGATCAGCTAGAAATAAGGCAGCAGACCAATGTTGTCTGCTTTACGACCATTTCGGGTAAGGAAATTACGACCTTTCTGAACAAAATGGTCATTATGGTTAAGGATTTGGAGCGCCCGAATAGCTTACGACCAATTGGCCTCAAATTGTAGTAGATTTATGACCATTTCTTCCAGGGTCACTGACAGAAGGTCACAAGTTGACATATTTCTTGTAGTGGCAAGAGCTCATTAGTTCGCGGCGCTCCTCGAGGCCACCTACAAAGGCATCCTCCTCGGTGTCTCCTCCTCCCCCACACTGCACCTTTCCCTTCCCTCCAACGAATCCAAATCCCGAGCAAGAGAAGAGATGGCGACGGCTTTTGCTCTGGTGCGAGCCCTCTACGGACTACGTGGGCCGGTAGCGACGACCATGGCGCTCGACCGCCAGAAGCTAGGTGGCGTCAACACCTCCTGTGGACCTCTCCCGCTGTGAGTTCTTCCCGTGCTCCTCGGTTGACGCCAACAAAAAATGTTTTGCCCTCTTTTTACTACTACTTCCTATCTCAGTGGCGACTGGCGAATGCTGATGCACCTTCTTCCTGTGTGGGTTGTGGACGGGTGATGGCAGCCACGACACGGGCTCCTCGGGGTGCACCGGCATGGGAGGCCTCGTGGCCAGCTCCGGCGGCGGCAGAGAATAAGTACTAGCCTCTCCTTCCTCTCCTCTAGGCCCTTTCTCCTTCCTCTCCGCTGCAGCACACCACTTTCTTGGTTTTCTCGATTCTTGACCAATGGATCGACCATCTTTTCACATATACCGCTCATAGGGCGACGGAGGTCGACCGCCAATGCAAGGAGGCGTTTGAAAACTGAGGCATCTCTGGGACGGCCACCACAAGCTGTGTGAAGCGGACAGGAACCTGTTCGAAGAGCTCGGGCTTTTAGAGATGACAATGCATATGAATCTTACTATTTCTTTTGCCTGCTACTCCCCTTTGCTTGTATCTAGTGTGGATTCTTGTTGATACGATGATCGACACTAACTTGTTGATTACCATAGCTTGCTAGAACTAAACTTCATAGGCATGTTTAAATACACATTTATCATTTATTTATACTAAACTTTTTTGCTTATTTATAATCACAACTTACCCTGTTGCCATAGGATCTTAACAAGTACAATTTTCATTACTTAACAACTAATAATAACAATATAGCTACAAATTATTATAAACATTTTATTATAAAAATTAACATTGGTCATGCAAAATCAAATTGCAGTCAGTTAGTAACATTTATAACTAGGAGTGTGACAAGTTTTTTAATTTTATGAGACAATGTTTGCTATTTATTTTTGTGATTCAACCAAAACTATAAAGACAAAGAAAAATACAAAACGAACAAATGCTTAAGTGAGCACATATTAAGTTGTGCCACTTAAATGAATTGCATATATATGTTGTTGTTTGTGTCTACTTAAGTTTATTGAAATATCATGGTCGATCACTAGGTTTCTAGAACGCGTCCAAATTTTATAGAATGGATGCAATAAAAGCATAATTTATTATGTAATAATAAATTTCTTTCCAAATTCTGAAAAAATATATAAGTATTTTGGATGCCAAAGACATGCTTGATCATTAAAAAATATGATTACTTCCTTTTTTAATCATAATAGGGAAGTTAAATATATTATAGTTTTAGGTGGGCCTCAACCATCATATGTTGATGGATTGGGACCTGCAGCACTAAAGTAAAATAAAATAGCCCCTTCGTCCTTACATGGGATGGGGGCACTGATATGTCTCCAACGTATCTATAATGTTTGATTGCTCCATGCTATATTATCTATTGTTTTGGGCAACATTGGGCTTTATTTTCCACTTTTATATTATTTTTGGGACTAAACTATTAACCGGAGGCCCTGCCCAGATTTGCTGTTTTTTTGCCTATTTCAGTGTTTCGAAGAAAAGGAATATCAAACGGAGTCGAAACGGAACGAAATCAACTGGAGAAGTTATTTTTGGAAGGAAAGCTACCAGATGGACTTGGACCCCACGTCAGGAGATAAGGGAGGTGCTCACGAGGGTGGGGGCGCGCCCCCTGCCTCGTGGGCCCCCCGAAGCTCCATTGACGTACTTCCTGCACCCATATATACTCACGTACCCTAAAACTTCTAGAACAGAGATTAGACGGGGAGTTCCGCCGCCGCAAGCCTTTGTAGCCTCCAAAAACCTCTCGGGACCCTGTTCCGGCACCCTGTCGGAGGGGGGAACCCTCACCGGTGGCCATCTTCATCATCCCGACGCTCTCCATGACGAGGAGGGAGTAGTTCACCCTCGGGGCTGAGGGTATGTACCGGTAGCTATGTGTTTGATCTCTCTCTCTCTCGTGTTCTTGATTTGGCACGATCTTGATGTATCGCGAGCTTTGCTATTGTAGTTGGATCTTATGTTTCTTCTGCCCCTCTTCTCTCTTGTAATGGATTGAGTTTTCACCTTGAAGTAATTTTATCGGATTGAGTCTTTAAAGATTTCAGAACACTTGATGTATGTCTTGCCGTGCGTATCTATGGTGACAATGGTATATCACGTGATTCACTTGATGTATGTTTTGGTGATCAACTTGCGGGTTCCGCCCATGAACCTATGCATAGGGGTTGGCACACGTTTTCGCCGTGATTCTCCGGTAGAAACTTTGGGGCACTCTTTGAGGTTCTATGTGTTGGTTTGAGTAGATGAATTCAGATTGTGTGATGCATATCGTATAATCATACCCATGGATACTTGAGGTGACATTGGAGTATCTAGGTGACATTAGGGTTTTGGTTGATTTGTGCCTTAAGGTGTTATTCTAGTACGAACTCTAGGGCTGTTTATGACACTGTAGGATCGGAAGTATGTCTAGAGGGGGGGGGGGGGTGATTAGACTACTTGAGCAAATAAAAATCTATCCTTTTCCCAATTTTAGTTCTTGGCAGATTTTAGCTATCTTAGCACAAGTCAAGCAATCTTCACACAATTCAACCAAGCATGCAAAGAGTATATGAGTAGCGGAAAGTAAAGCATGCAACTTGCAAGAATGTAAAGGGAAGGGTTTGGAGGATTCAAACGCAATTGGAGACACGGATGTTTTTGGCATGGTTTCGATAGGTGGTGCTATCGTACATCCACGTTGATGGAGACTTCAACCCACGGAGGGTAACGGTTGCGCGAGTCCACGGAGGGCTCCACCCACGAAGGGTCCACGAAGAAGCAACCTTGTCTATTCCATCACGGCCGTCTCCCACGAAGGACTTGCCTCACTAGCGGTAGATCTTCACGAAGTAGGCGATCTCCTTGCCCTTACAAACTCCTTGGTTCAACTCCACAATCTTGTCGGAGGCTCCCAAGTGACACCTAGCCAATCTAGGAGACACCACTCTCCAAGAAGTAACAAATGGTGTGTTGATGATGAACTCCTTGCTCTTGTGCTTCAAATGATAGTCTCCCCAACACTCAACTCTCTCTCACAGGATTTGGATTTGGTGGAAAGAAGATTTGAGTGGAAAGCAACTTGGGGAAGGCTAGAGATCAAGATTCATATGGTAGGAATGGAATATCTTGAGCTCAACACAAGGGTAGGTGGTTCTCTCTCAGAAAATGTGTATTGGAAGTGAAGATCTGTTCTGATGGCTCTCTCAACGAATGAAGAGTGGGTGGAGGGGTATATATAGCCTCCACACAAAATCTAACCGTTACACACAATCTGCCAAACTCGGTGGGACCGAATCGTTAAACTCGGTCGGACCGATTCAGCAAACCTAGTGACCATTAGGATTTTCGGTGGGACTGAGATGCAACTCGGTAGGACCGATACGGTTAGGGCTAGGGCATAACGTAATCTCGATGTGACCGATTACACAAACTCAGTGGGACCGATTTTGGTAATAAGGTAACCAGAGAGTTGGTCAGGTAAACTCGGTGGGACCGATTCGCTCTTTTCGGTGGGACCGAAATGTTACGAAAGGGAAACAGTGAGTTTACATTGCAATCTCGGTGGGACCGATCGCTCACTTCGGTTGGACCGAAATGTTACGAAGGGAAACAGAGAAATTGCAATCCCATCTCGGTGAGACCGAGATCCCTATCGGTGAGACCGATTTGCTAGGGTTTGTGGCAGTGGCTATGACGTGTGAAACTCGGTGGCTCCGGATAGAAAGAATCGGTGGGGCCGAGTTTGACTTTAGGTTTGGGTCATATGTGGATATGGAAAGGTAGTTGAGGATTTTGGAGCATATCACTAAGCACATAAAGCAAGAGGCTCATTAAGCAACACCTCATCCCTCCTTAATAGTATTGGCTTTTCCTATGGACTCTTGGATCACTAAAATATAAAATGTAGAGTCTTGATCTTGAAGCTTGAGCCAATTCTTTGTCCTTATAATTTTGAGGGATCCACTTTCCTCATCCATGCCATGCCATCCATTGAGCTTTTCTGAAATATTCATCTTGGAATAATGTTAGCTCAATGATCTATATGTTGTTAGGAATTACCAAAACCACCCAGGGATAGTCGCTCAAAATGATAAGAATTAAATACATGCACTCATCACCAAGCAAAGTGAATGATCAAAATAAGGATAAACTGATAGTAACATCCAACAAGAATTTAAGTGTAGCTTATGATCAAACACATGATCATCAATGTTTCACAAATTACGGCATAGTATCTCAAGCACTCAAAAGCAAATAAAGTATCAACCAAGAAGACAAGAGAGAACAAATGCAGACTCTCTCTCTCGAAGCCTATGATCTATACATTTTTCTCCCCCTTTGGCAACAAGTTACCAAAAAGTTCATAGAAAATGCATAGTACTAAACGACTCTCAGGCTTGGTCTTCAGTTGGTGGAGTCCGGATAACGCCAAGGACAAAGGCTTCGGTAGAAGTGGTTGGAGCTGCTGGGGTAGGAGCTGGAGCTGGTGGAACTGAAGTTGTAGCTGGTGCAGAAGTGGTGGCTCTGGTGTCAGGAACTGGCACTGCAGATGATCTCTGAGCTCTGGGCACCCTGGCAAATGCATCAGTTGTGGTCTTGCCCTTCCTCTCCTGCATATCATCCTGTAATTGTTCCACTGCAGACTGAATCTCTGTCACCTTCACATCTAGGTCGTAGAACTTTTGTTCCATGATTCTTTCCAAGCTCTCTTGGTTTCGAGTCAGGGTGGCCAGTCCTTTCTCAATTCTCAGAGTGGATGCTATCAGGTAACTGAGCTGCTCCTGCTTGTTCTTCAAGAAATACTCAGATGCCTCCTCTTGAGTTGGCATCTTGGCAGCTTTCTCCATCTTTGCCTTCTCCTTCTTTGCTTGAGCATGTGCAGATGATGGTTCATTCTCATTCATGACAACCTGATTGTCTTCAAAGTCTGGATGGATGGGCAGGTGTTCCTTGTCCAGCAGGTATGTTCCTGTGCCCATCTTTGAGTTTATTAGCTCTTGAATTTGTGGGGCATATCCATAGCTCCTCTTCTGATCAGCTGCTATCCTCTTAATGGTCTCTACCATGAGGCTCATCACCTTGAATTTATGTGGCACATCGAATATGTGGAGCATGTTTATTGCATGGCCTCGGATCATCTTGTGATCACCTGACTTGGGCAATAGAGTATGCCTCAGAATCCAGTTAATTGTAGGCAGCCCTGACAGAAGGCAATGCACTGAGCCAAACTTGAAAGTGTCAAGTGCTTTGTTTGGGATCTCCTTGTACATGTTGGACATGGAATTGTGATCCATCTTCTTCTTTGCATAGATGTCTAGGTCATCTTCCTGCTCTTCTGGGGCATTAATGAGTTGTGCCCATTCAGCAACTATTGACTGATATCCGGTTCCTTCTGACATCCACACAATCCTGCCATCTGGATAGAAGTTTGTTGTGGAGTAGAATTGCATGATGAGCTCCTCATTCCACTTTGTGAGCTTCTGCCCAACAAAGTCTGCAACTCCACAACCCTTGAATTTGTCATACACTCTAGGATAGTGTTCTTCATTCTCTTTGATGTATTCCCAATCAACCCATCTCATGTCACATACTATGGGCTTCTTATCTAGCAGCACTATCTCATAAAAGTCCTGCTGTTCCTTGGTGTGAAACCTGTAATCCACAACAATTCTTCTCCTTGAAGCATATGGATCTGCTTCTCTCCACTTCTTCAGCCCTGAATCTCTTCTAATTTTCATGGCCTCAGCCACAGGATGAGCATCATTGTGGTCTGGGATCTTGGGCTTGAGCTTCCTGAGCACTTGTCCTTCTTCTTCTTCAGCAATGTCAGGCACTGGGGCCTTGTTCTTTTCAGCAGCAGATATGTTCCTGGTGTTTCTCTTTGGTGCACTCTTGGGCTTAGATGCAGCTTTGGGTGCTTCCTTGGGCTTGGATGCAGTAGCCCCTGACCTTATGGCATCACCCATGAGTTTCTGTGCCTTGGGTGCTGGAGCAGCAACCTCTTCTTCCTCTTCCTCATTTGAGTCTCTCCTCATGGAGGGTTTGCCAAGAACTCTGGCAGTGATAGTTCTGACTCTCTTCTTCTTCTTATCCTGTCCACTTGCTTCCTCTTCTGATTCCATGGTGAGCTTTATGGTTTCTTCAGGTACAACCTTCCTAGGCTTAGAGGTGGGAACTCTTCTTGCAGGTGCCTTTTTCTGCATTCCAGGTTTGATGGCTGCAGCTGAGCCATACTCTTTCTTGAGCACCTTCTTCTTGGATGTGGCTTCCTCTTCTTCCACATAGTCCTCATCCTCTGATTCAGAAGTTCTCTTCTTGCTTGCTCTAGTGGCAGCTTTAGGCAGATTGCTTGGGGTGCTCCTGCTACCCTCATCAGAACTGCTAGAGGGACTAGTGCCCTCACTCAAATGAGCCTGCTCCTCAGATCTGTTCTGGCTATCACTCTGATCAGACATGTTGCAAATACAGACTACTGACCCTGTGAATAGTTTATAGATGAGATAGAGTGGATGAGCATCACAAAATGCAAAGATTTTTGCAAAAGAATGAGTCAAAAACTTAGTTTCAGTTTTCCACAGAAAGCATTTTGGATCGACCGATTTGCAAACTCGGTGATACCGAAGCAGCTTTTGGAACCAAAACTAGTGAACTCGGTCAGACCGAGTCACAGTTCGGTGGCACCGAGACTGCTAGGGTTTCACAAAGTCCTGAACTCGGTCTCACAGATTTGTAATTCTCGGTCAGACCGAGAACCACATGTGCAATGGCCGTGGCCGAGTCAGTGGAACCGAGTTCCGCAACCCGATGGGTCCGAGATGGTTTCGTCGGAAACCTAAACCTAAATTTTCGAATCTCAACTATTCTAAGGATTGTTTTCACTGGATAGGAGTGTTTCAATCGTAGCAAGAATCATAAAGAACACAATGTGCTAGGAATTGGACGGGGAATAGCATTGTGATCGAGTCCATACCCTAGTTCGGCGGCGGACTCGCTACGGCGGCAACGGCGGAGACGAATTCCGTTGACAGTGGCGTAGACCAGCGACTGGAGGCGGCTGGCGACGAGGAGGATGATCCGGAGACCCAGGAGGGAGAGCGAGCTATGCGCGGGCGAAGAGGTTTCGGAGAAATTTCCAAAATTTTGCCCGTGAGTATATATAGCCCGACCCTGTCGGTGTGACCGAGTGGAACAACTCAGTGGCACCGAGATGCATAACTGTTGACAGTTATAGCAACTCGGTGTGATCGAAAAGTTCAAATCAGTTGCACCGAGGTGAAAACCTAGATCGACTTAGTGATCTCAGTATGACCGAAATGGAGGAATCAGTCAGACCGAAAAGCACAAAGAAGTTTTGGAAGTTTAAGTCTATGACAAATCAGGGACTCTGAGTGCTCCTCACACAGAGTGGTTTGAATCTGACTTGATCAAATTTTGTGATGTAGCATGAATAGAGTTTGAGACGAGAAAAGCATAGATAGATAGAGAAGGTTCTTAGGCATTCTTGTCCATCCACTTGGCAAGGAAAAAAGAAAACCAATCAATCAAAACAACAAGTGGATGTCCTCGAATGAGTAAAATATGCTCTCAACATGCTCACACAATAAAATAGCAATTTGAAATATGTGGAAAAGCATGCACAACCAATTCTAGCATCTATCAAGCAATTGGCGATGACTAGGTCATCTATATATGAGTATATTGACTTAGGAGTCAAATGAGAACATTTGATCATAAGTCATACTTATCATTTAAGCACAAGTGGGGTTACCACTTTTACATAAAGCATTGTTGTGTTCACATCATTAGAGTTGCTTTAGCTCAATTATTAGAGTAAAGCTCCCCCTAGATGTGATATCCCCCCTAAGAGGGATGAACTAACCTTGGGTTTTGTCGATGATGACTTCATGTAGATGTTGAAGATGTGGATGCTCAATGTTGACGTAGTTCAGTTGGAGCTATCCATTGGAGTGAATTGCACTTTCAATACCTACATGGGTTAGTCCCACAAGGAACAAACAAGGATATCCATAGACATAGAGTGATGCACACACAAGATGATGTCTACGAAAGCTTTTAGGTTACCTTGTCCCTTGACTTACCAACAAGAGGGTTTGTGACTCCTTGAACTAGTGCAAGATGTGGAAGTTGATTGCACTTGTTCTTGCCAAAATGATAAGAGTGAAGTATGTCGGCGGAGTCACCCTCAAGAACTCTCTAGTTCTTCTTCTTTTGGATCCACACCATCTTGATGGGAATCCTTGGAGTTGTAGTCGTACTTGATGAAGTGGAACTTGAAGTAGTCTTGGGAATCCACTTGACTAAGGTCTTAGGAGCTTCTTCAAATGCATCAATTTCCTCTTGAAGCTTGTCCTTGCCTTTTTGCTTGTAGTCTTGTGGTGGAAGATCATCTTGAGCTTGTGTCCCTTTGAAAGAAGTAGGATCATACTTCTCTTGTTGAGGAACAAACTTTGTCTTGGGGTATTTATCTTCTTCCCACTCAACTCCATTGGCATTGAACTTTTGTTCAAAACCAACACCTTGATTCTTCCGGTGCCTTCCTTGCTTGCGTACAATTTCCTCAAATTGCTTACTCCCGGCAAGGCTCTTGTACACTCCTTTCTCTATAATTCCCTTCAATAGGCTATTTTCTTGCTCAAGTGTAACTTGGCTAAGAGAATCATTAGTGGAATCAAGAGAACTACTAGAAGCAACAATATTGGATTTAACATGATCATTGTTACTACTAGAGGAAGAATCTTTCTTGTTCTTGTTACTAGACTTGACTTGAGGCATGTAAGTGGATAAGAGTAAACGCTTGGCAATGTAAGAAGAACTTTTCTTACGAAGATCATCATTGATTGCTTTTAAGAACTCATGCTCTTGCTCAAGGTTGAGCTTTTCAAAGCGTAATTTCTCATGTGTTCTTAAAAGTTCTCGATGATCTTCTAAGATAGTTTCATGAGCTAACTCAAGAGTGTTTAGTTCTTTAGTTAGAGCCTCAATCTTCTCCATATCATTGTCATTCGTTTTATCTTGATTAGCATGATTAATTGACGTTTCATCATAGTATTCATCACTAGAGTTGTCAACAAGTAAATCATCATCACCTAACAAGTCATCTTCATCACTATTGAAATCAACATACTCGGGGTGTGATACCTTTGGGACTTTAGCCATGAAGCATGTTCCAACTCCTTCATTTGGTGAGTCAAATATGTCGTAGGAGTTGGTTGACACAAGTGCTAGACCAGCAACACCTTCATCTTGAGTATATTCGGAATCGGAGTGATAACTTCTCTCGGAGTGGTTGTCGGAGTCAGAGCCGGATACCCATTCACCAACATGAGCTTGATGTCTTCGTTTTGTGTAGCTCCTTGATGACTTTTCTCTTTTTTCCGAATCCTTGCTTCTCCGTGAGTGTCTTCGTTCATAACAATCATCTCTACTCCTTCTTTCTCTAGATGGTGATTCCTTTCTTCTGCTTCTTCTTTTGGAAGAGTCTTCTCTTCTCTTGTAGGGAGCCGTACACTCATTGGAATAGTGTCCAGGTCTTCCACAATTGTAGCAGTTTCGCTCTCGACTAGAAGATCTTTTGTCATTGTAGGACCTTGACTTGGAGCTTCTATCTTTGCTTCTATTCTTGTAGAACTTGTTGAAGTTCTTCACCATTAAGCTCAATTCTTCATTGAAGGTTTGCTTCTCACTTGATGATGTGGGGGCTTCACATGAGGCTTTGTAAGCACCACTTGATTTGTTGTGAAGTTCCTCTTTATCCTTGAGTGACATCTCATGAGCAACAATTCTTCCAATGACTTCGGTTGGCTTGAGATCTTTGTAATTGGGCATCATTTGGATCAATGTGCACACGGTATCATATTTTCCATCCAAGGCTCTTAGGATCTTCTTGATGATGAATCTATCGGTCATCTCTTCACTCCCTAAGCGGGCAATCTCATTTGTGATAAGAGCAAGCCTAGAGTACATTTCAGCGACACCTTCACCATCCTTCATTTTGAACTTGTCAAGTTGACTTTGAAGCACATCCAATTTGGATTCCTTGACGGAGTCGGTACCTTCGTGCATATCAATCAAAGTATCCCAAATTTCCTTTGCATTCTCAAGACGGCTGATTTTGTTGAATTCTTCGGGGCACAATCCGTTGAAGAGAATATCACAAGCTTGAGCTTTGTATTATAGCATCTTCAACTCTTCCGCGGTAGCTTCACGGTTTGGTTCTTTCCCATCAAAGAAGTCACCTTGCAAACCAACACACACAATAGCCCAAACAGCAGGGTTATGTCCAAGAATATGCATTTTCATTTTATGATTCCAACTAGCAAAATTAGTACCATCAAAGTAAGGACCTCTACGGTGATAATTTCCCTCCCTAGACGCCATACTCTCCTAGGTTGTGAAACCAAGGCTATGACCACCAAAAGCTATGGAAATCAAAGAAAATGGAGACCAAAGCTCTGATACCACTTGTAGGATCGGAAGTATGTCTAGAGGGGGGGTGATTAGACTACTTGACCAAATAAAAATCTATCCTTTTCCAATTTTAGTTCTTGGCAGATTTTAGCTATCTTAGCACAAGTCAAGCAATCTTCACACAATTCAAGCAAGCATGCAAAGAGTATATGAGCAGCGGAGAGTAAAGCATGCAACTTGCAAGAATGTAAAGGGAAGGGTTTGGAGGATTCAAACGCAATTGTAGACACGAATGTTTTTGGCGTGGTTCCGATAGGTGGTGCTATCGTACATCCACGTTGATGGAGACTTCAACCCACGGAGGGTAACGGTTGCGCGAGTCCACGGAGGGCTCCACCCACGAAGGGTCCACGAAGAAGCAACCTTGTCTATTCCATCACGGCCGTCGCCCATGAAGGACTTGCCTCACTAGCGGTAGATCTTCATGAAGTATGCGATCTCCTTGCCCTTACAAACTCATTGGTTCAACTCCACAATCTTGTCGGAGGCTCCCAAGTGACACCTAGCCAATCTAGGAGACACCACTCTCCAAGAAGTAACAAATGGTGTGTTGATGATGAACTCCTTGCTCTTGTGCTTCAAATGATAGTCTCCCCAACACTGAACTCTCTCTCACAGGATTTGGATTTGGTGGAAAGAATATTTGAGTGGAAAGCAACTTGGGGAAGGCTAGAGATCAAGATTCATATGGTAGGAATGGAATATCTTGAGCTCAACACAAGGGTAGGTGGTTCTCTCTCAGAAAATGTGTATTGGAAGTGAAGATCTGTTCTGATGGCTCTCTCAACGAATGAAGAGCGGGATCTGGATACCCATGTTGGCTCCCACATGTTCCATGATGATCTCATCGGATGAACCACGATGTCAAGGACTCAATCAATCCCGTATTCAATTCCCTTTGTCTAGCGGTATTTTACTTGCCCGAGATTCGATCGTCGGTATACCGATACCTTGTTCAATCTCGTTACCGGCAAGTCACTTTACTCGTTCCGTAACACATCATCCCGTGATCAACTCCTTGGTCACATTGCGCATATGATGATGTCCTACCGAGTGGGCCCAGAGATACCTCTCCGTTTACACGGAGTGACAAATCCCAGTCTCGATCCGCATAAAACAATAGATACTTTCGGAGATACCTGTAGTGCACCTTTATAGTCACCCAGTTACGTTGTAACGTTTGATACACCCAAAGCACTCCTACGGTATCCAGGGATTACACGATCTCATGGTCAAAGGAAGAGATACTTGACATTGGCAAAGCTCTAGCAAATGAACTACACGATCTTTTGTGCTAGTCTTAGGATTGGGTCTTGTCCATCACATCATTCTCCTAATGATGTGATCCCGTTATCAACGACATCCAATGTCCATAGCCAGGAAACCATGACTATCTGTTGATCACAACGAGCTAGTCAACTAGAGGCTCACTAGGGACATATTGTGGTCTATGTATTCACACGTGTATTACGATTTCCGGATAATACAGTTATAGCATGAATAAAAGACAATTATCATGAACAAGGAAATATAATAATAATACTTTTATTATTGCCTCTAGGGCATATTTCCAACAGTCTCCCACTTGCACTAGAGTCAATAATCTAGTTCACATCGCCATGTGATTAACACTCACAGGTCACATCGCCATGTGACTAATACCCAAGAGTTTACTAGAGTCAGTAGTCTAGTTCACATCACTATGTGATTAACACTCAATGAGTTTTATGTTTGATCATGTTGCTTGTGAGAGAGGTTTTAGTCAACGGTCTGAACCTCTCAGATCCGTGTGTGCTTTACAAATCTCTATGTCATCTCCTAGATGCAGCTACCACGCTCTATTTGGAGCTATTCCAAACAACTGTTCTACTTGGAGCTATTCTAAATTATTGCTCCATTATATGTATCCGGTCTCTCTACTCAGAGCTATCCGGATAGGTGTCAAGCTTGCATCGTCGTAACCTTTACGACGAACTCTTTTACCACCTCCATAATCGAGAAAATTCCTTAGTCCACTAGTTACTAAGGATAACTTTGACCGCTGTCCTGTGAGCCATTCTTGGATCACTCTTGTACCCCTTGACTGACTCATGGCAAGGCACACTTCAGGTGCGGTACACAGCATAGCATACTGAAGAGCCTACGTCTTAAGCATAGGGGACGACCTTCGTCCTTTCTCTCTATTCTGCCGTGGTCGAGCTTTAAGTCTTAACTTCATACCTTACAACTCAGGCAAGAACTCCTTCTTTGACTGGTCCATCTTGAACACCTTCAAGATCATGTCAAGGTATGTGCTCATTTGAAAGTATTATTAAGCATTTTGATCTATCCTTATAGATCTTGATGCTCAATGTTCAAGTAGCTTAATCCAGGCTTTCCATTGAAAAACACTTTCAAAATAACCCTATATGCTTTCCAGAAATTCTACGTCATTTCTGATCAACATGTATTTATCAGAAATTCTATAGTGCTCCCACTCACTTCTTTGGAAATACAAGTTTCTCGTAAACTTTGTACAAACCCAAAATCTTTGATCATCATCAAAGCATACATTCCAACTCCGAGATGCTCACTCCAGTCCTTAGAAGGATTGCTGGAGCTTTGCATACTTATTAGCATCTTTCGGGATTGACAAAACCTTCCGGTTGTATCACATACAACCTTTCCTCATTAAAATCGTCGAGGAAACAATGTTTTGACATCCTATCTGCAAGATTTCATAAATAATGCAGTAATCGCTAATATAATTCCAACAGACTCTTAGCATCGCTACGAGTGAGAAAATCTCATCGTAGTCAACTCCTTGAACTTGTCGGAAAACATCTTAACGACAAGTCGAGCTTTCTTAATGGTGACATTTACCATCATTGTCCGTCTTCCTTTTGAAATCCATCTGTACTCATTAGCCTTACGACCATCGAGCCATTCTGCCAAAGTCTACACTTTGTTTTCATACATGGATCCTCTCTCGGATTTTATGGCCTCAAGCCATTTATCGGAATCCGGGCCCACCATCGCTTCTCCATAGCTCGTAGGTTCATTGTTGTCTAGCAACATGACCTTCAAGACAGGATTACGTACCACTCTGAAGTAGTACGCATCCTTGTCATCCTACGAGGTTTGGGAGTGACTTGATCCGAAGTTTCATGATCAATATCATAAGCTTCCACTTCAATTGGTGTAGGTGCCACAGGAACAACTCCCTGTGCCCTGTCACACACTAGTTGAAGAGACGGTTCAATAACCTCATCAAGTCTCCACCATCCTCCCACTCGATTCTTTCGAGAGAAACTTTTCCTCGAGAAAGGACCCGATTCTTGAAACAATCCATATTGCTTTCGGATCTGAATTAGGAGGTATACCCAACTGTTTTGGGTTTCCTATGAAGATGCATTTTATCCGCTTTGGGTTCGAGCTTATCAACCTGAAACTTTTTCATATAAGCGTCGCAGCCCCAAACTTTTAAGAAACGACAACTTAGGTTTCTCTAAACCATAATTCATACGGTGTCATCTCATCGGAATTATGTGGTGCCCTATTTAAAGTGAATGTGGTTGTCTCTAATGCCTAACCCATGAACGATAGTGGTAATTTGATAAGAGACATCATGGTACGCACCATATCCAATAGGGTGCAACTATGATGTTCGGACACACCATCACATTATGGTGTTCCAGGCGGTATTAATTGCGAAACAATTTCCACAATGTCTTAATTGTGTGCCAAAACTCGTAACTCAGATATTCATCTCTATGATCGTATCATAGACATTTTATCCTCTTGTCACAATGATCTTCTACTTCACTCTGAAATTATTTGAACCATTCAATAATTCAGACTTGTGTTTCATCAAGTAAATATTCTCAACATCTACTCGAATCATCTGTGAAGTAAGAACATAACGATATTCACTGCATGCCTCAACACTCATTGGACTGCACACATCAAAATGTGTTGCTTCCAACAAGTTGCTATCTTGTTCCATTTTACTGAAATCGAGGCTTTTCAGTCATCTTGCCTCTGTGGTATGATTTGCATATCTCAAGTGATCGAAAAACAAGTGAGTCCAAATGATCCATCTGCATGGAGTTTCTTCATGCGTATATACCAGTAGACATGGTTCGCATGTCTCAAACTTTTCAAAAACGAGTGAGTCTAAAGATCCATCAACATGGAGCTTCTTCATGCGTTTTATACCATTACGACTTACATGGCAGTGCCACAAGTAAGTGGTACTATCATTACTATCTTATATCTTTTGGCATGAAAATGTGTATCACTACGATCGAGATTCAATAAACCATTCCTTTAGGTGCAAGAGCACTTATTCAGGTTTAATACTAATCTTGATGGTAGAGGGAGCGTGCGATTTTAGATCACGTCAAACTTGGAAACACTTCCAACACATATCGTCAGCTCACCTTTAGCTAGTCTCCGTTTCATTCCGTAGCTTTTATTTCGAGTTACTAACACTTAGCAACCGAACCGGTATCTAATACCCTGGTGCTACTAGGAGTACTAGTAAAGTACACATTAACATAATGTATATCCAATATACTTCTATCGACCTTGCCAGCCTTCTCATCTACCAAGTATCTAGGGTAATCCTGCTCCAGTGGTTGTTCCCCTTATTACAGAAGCACTTAGTCTCGGGTTTGGGTTCAGCCTCGGGTTTCTTCATTGGTGCAGCAGCTGATTTGCCGTTTCATGAAGTATCCCTTCTTGCCCTTGCCCTTCTTGAAACTAGTGGTTTCATCAACCATCAACAATTGATGCTCCTTCTTGATTTCTATTTTCGCGGTGTCAAACAACGCGAATATTTCAAGGATCATCATATCTATCCCTGATATGTTATAGTTCATCACAGAGCTCTAGCAGCTTGGTGGTAATGACTTTGGAGAAACTATCACTATTTCATCTAGAAGATCAACTCCCACTTGATTCAAGTGATTGTTGTACTCAGACAATCTGAGCACAAGCTCAACGATTGAGCTTTTCTCCCTTAGTTTGCAGGCTAAGAAAATCGTCGGAGGTCTCATACCTCTTGACGTGGGCACGAGCCTGAAATCCCAATTTCAGCCCTCGAAACATCTCATATGTTCCGCGACGTTTCGAAAACGTCTTTGGTGCCTCTACTTAAACCATTTAACTGAACTATCACGTAGTTATCAAAACATGTATGTCCGATGTTCGCAACATCGACAAACGACGTTGGGGTTCAGCACACTGAGCGGTGCATTAAGGACATAAGCTTTCTACTGATCGCATAATCGCTACTATCAACTTTCAACTATATTTTCTCTAGGAACATATCTAAAACAGTAGAACTATACCGCGAGCTATGACATAATTTGCAAAAGGTCTTTTGACTATGTTCAGGATAATTAAGTTCATCTTATGAACTCCCACTTAGATAGACATCCCTCTGGTCATCTAAGTGATTACATGATCCGAGTCAACTAGCCCGTGTCCGATCATCACGTGAGACGGACTAGTTAACGTCGGTGAACATCTTCATGTTGATCGTATCTACTATACGACTCATGCTCGACCTTTCGGTCTCCGTGTTCCGAGGCCATGTCTGCACATGCTAGGCTCGTCAAGTTAACCCTAAGTGTTTTCGCTGTGTAAAACTGTCTTACACCCGTTGTATGTGAACGTAAGAATCCATGACACCCGATCATCACGTGGTGCTTAGAAGCGACGAACTGTAGCAACGGTGCACAGTTAGGGGAGAACACTTCTTGAAATTTTGTAAGGGATCATCTTATTTACTACCGTCGTCCTAAGCAAACAAGATGCATAAACATGATAAACATCACATGCAATCAAATAGTGACATGATATGGCCAATATCATTTTGCTCCTTTTGATCTTCATCTTCGGGGCTCCATGATCATCATCGTCACCGGCATGACACCATGATCTCCATCATCATGATCTCCATCATCGTGTCTTCATGAAGTTGTCACGCCAACGACTACTTCTACTTCTATGGCTAACGCGTTTAGCAATAAA